>NW_019384881.1:232955-266950 GCF_000671375.1 Centruroides sculpturatus
AGGTCAGACATGTTTTATTACTTTAAAAATTCACCAAAAATCAATTTATCGTTATATTCATATGACAAAAATTACGTTACATTTATTAATATCTGTAGTTATAAATCCGATATTTTTAAATACATTTAAATATAAACTTCAATAAAAAAAAAATTAAAATATTTCAGACCTGACATCTGTCTGTGAAAATTTGCAACATTTTTGTAAAATTCACATACTCCAGTTAAGTAGTTTGTTCTTGGCATTATGCCAGAACGACTTGAAATATCGTTCTGTACAATTCGATATAACATTTATGAATGTACGATTATTAGTTTTAAAATTATCACATGTTATAATAAATCCTTTCTTTGGAATGTAATTTTTGTTTTGCTATCGATGTGTATTACGAACTAATATTCTTTATTCATTTTATTTTGAACAATAATATAAATTATTGTGATAAATATATAAACCAGTAGTAATACATTTACGATGTGCTAATATTTTTGATTTAATTAAATAGTAAAAAATTTAAAAAAGTTATAAATATCAAAATTAAAGGTCACAATTCAAATATCAAAATTAAAGGTCACAATTCAAATATCAAAATTAAAGGTCACAATTCAAATATCAAAATTAAAGGTCACAATTTAAATATCAAAATTAAAGGTCACAATTTAAATATTTATCATACATTGATTTATTATAACTAAATAAACTTATTATAGCATGAATAAACGTATTTTAGTAATGTTATTACGTAAATATGCTATAAAATAAATGAAAAAATATTTAAATTAAGAAAAAAGTCACTAAATAAAAATTTTTGAGTCGACAAAACATCACCTGGACACAAATATGTGAAAGAGATGGTAGACAACACACTACCGTCAAGTGGTGGCATCTGTTGCCAAAAATTTTCATTAAAATCGATTTTTATTAGGGTAACGACAAATCGATACCCCGGTCCATCGTTATAAAAAAGGGGGGATGACAGTTCGTGACCCCGGTCAATTAAAGGTTAAGGAACGATAAAGGCAGTTACAAACGGAACACAATGACAGGGATATATTCTATACTGTTAAAGGACAGTATTTTTAACTCCAACTTGGTATACATAGGAGCAACCATGAGAAACTTAAAGAAAAGAATTGATGAACATAAGCACTCGGTGAAGAAAAACATAGACACTATGGTGCTTGCTGCTTTTGCCAAACAGCAGGATATCACGATCCTCTGGAATCAGGCATCAATCATCAAGGCTACAAGATCCAAGCAAGCCGTGAAACATCTAGAAAAATTAGAAATTTACAAGGCACAGTTGAACACAAACTGCATCAATCATAGGGATGCCAACGGATTGTTATCAGCATGGAAGTCCTCCTACGATGAGTTGATGTAGTTTATATAAGTGGAAAAATTAATTGGGATAATTTTTACTGGATGTATATATTTTATTTCTTTATTTCATTTTAATTAATTTGCATAGTCTTTGAGATTATTTAAAATAAATGCCAACACACAAGGAATTTTTTTCTCCTTTTTACTTTTTTGGGTTCATGAGATCTCAAAACATGAAGATTTGCTTTCAAACAATTTAAAAAAAGTGTCATGCATTTAAACTATTTATGAACCCTTTATTGTACTATTGTATATGTAATTAAAGGAAAATTATTAACTTTCCCTTTAATTATACATACAATAGTTCACAGATCCCCAACACTAAGGAAGTGACTTTTAAAATTAAGTTATTCTTGACTTTAAAAAGTTCTGCAAATGTTTTCTGACATAGTTTATTCACATGACTAGTAAGTAGTCTTATAAAAGGAAGTATGTTTGCTGATGATACCACTAAAAATAAGTCTATGTAAACAACACCTCAACCCTCTTCCTCTTCACAGTAAGCAATGCTAAGTGAAAGGTACATATTTACATTTCTTTCCAACACATACTAGTTAAAATTAACATTTTTTGGCTGCTGAAATGGCCTTCATTCTTCTAAATCTAAGTATATCCTAATGAGGGCCACTTAAGGAGCCAAAAATATTAATTTTAGCTAGTATGCACTGGAAAGAAGACTTAAAAGGTTCACATTTAAATATTGTTCCAGCTTTGATGATTGATGATTTTTTTAAACAATAATGTACTTTTCACTACCCCACTTTCCTTGTTAAACTGTACACATAATTTATGGGCAGCTCCTACTGTGCATTAATAAAACAAAGTTAACAAAATGTTCTTATCTGTAATACCTTGAAAAATTCATTTTGATTACATTTAAATAAATTTTTAATAGCATGTTTTTTTGACTGATAAAAAACTATGTTATGCATTGGAGCATGCACTGGAATGCACCATGCAATACAACATTCTATAGTATTGGGTTTTTAACAGATAAGTACCAAGCTTTATTTTTTATAACTAGGAGTGGAGCAATGAATTTTCAATACAATCTACCATTATTTTGATGCTGTATTTGGGAACATAGGATGCTATGACCAGTATCTGATCACACAATTTTGCTTTTCATCTGTTACAATAATGTTCAATGGCTGTGATAAACATTATATAAATACTTTTTAATTTATATAAGGAATATTGATGTTAGTGCAAGTTGTAAGCAATCCTCTTCTCGTTACAAACATAAGAGTCAAAATAAATGGTAGGGTTAATTCAATTGACTTTCTTTATGTCCTTATATTATACTATTTTATTATATTATTGTCAACTAAGGACTTATATTAATAGGACCTATTATACTGGTGTGCCAATTTTTTCAAAAGAATTCTTATTCAGAAAAAATTATTGTTTTTATTTTTCACATGTTGTTTTCCATGTACACAGAATACACAATACTTGTATTTCAGACCACTATGTCCCTCTTCAGCAGGTTTAATACAACAATGTGCTAAAAACAATATATATAACAATTTCTTAAAAAATTTTACAATACTTTAAAACCTGACAATGATATATTTAACTTAGTTTTCTTGTAGCTGATTACATCAAAATATGCATAAATCACATTCAGAAGAATCACAATTATAATTTTATGTAAATACACCTTGCTGTATTAAAAAGTTTTTAAAACTTATTATGCTCTTTTATACATATTTTTAATTTCCGTTTGGTTTCACTTATAAATATTTTTCTTTGTTTACAATTACAATCAAATAAATATACTATTATTTTTTCTTCCATTATTTCAGGTTTTTTATTAGATCTGTGATATAAATAGTTTTTGAATAAATCATTTTTCTCCGGTATTAAATTTATTTTTCCATTTAAAAAACTTTTTTAACCCTTTCAAATAATTTTGATATATACATTACATTTACATATTTTTTTATCCTTGTGAAATTTTTTATATCTATGTTCTTCAGTAGTTATCCATTGTAGCCATTTTTGTAGTAATTTTTTTGGGTAGTTGTTAAATAAGAACATATTTATAATTTGTTCTACTTCTATTTGTTGATTTTCTATTTTACTTGTTCTATTTTTTACATATAAATAAAAACAACACCTTTAAACATTCCAGCAAATCATTTTTAATATCTTAACCTATTCGATGTTGAAATTTTTATTTGTTGCCTGTGAAGCCATGTTGAATTTTCGTCAATGTTAAGCCTAATTTTTTTTTAAACAACAATAGTGTTTACTGTATCGTAAAAAATTAATTTTTTTTGTTTCACAAACAAAATAAATATATTGAATAATACAGAAACAAAAAAAATTATATTTGAAAAGTTCGTTTTAATATAAAAATTGTGATGCATAGTGACATCTAGCATCAAAAACGTTCCGATGTAAAAACAAATATGTTTGGGATCGCCCACGCAGGTCAATGAGGTCAACACGAATATTTTCAGGAACAACGTAGGACAGGTTAAAAACGTTTTCAAACATTTTAAGCGATCATCCTCAGTTATTATTCTGAATCAAACGAACAATTTGAAATTGCGTAAAATAAAATTCAAAAAGCGGTTACAGAAATTTACATTTACATGTAACATGCTTAATATTTTATATGGGGTAATGATTAAGAAATGAAATTTTGCGTGGTAGCTTATATATAGGGACATTGATGAATTAAATTTTGATGGTTCTTTAACCATCAAACTCAAGTTTCAACTCTGAGATATGACGTGACCCCCAACCTTTGTTGGGCTATATATTTGTTGGGGTCACATGTCATGTCTTGAGTTTGACTTGATAAAGCAATTATTAGCATTTACAATTTTTTAATGAAATTCCTTGCTATCCTCAAAATTGAGTTTTTTGCCATAAGAAAAATTATTTTTAATATCAAAACAAAATATCATAACAGATGATACCTACAAATATTATTTATTATGATTAATAAAATTTCATATATATATATATATATATGAAATTTTATTAATCATAATAAATAATATTTGTAGGTATCATCTGTTATGATATTTTGTTTTGATATTAAAAATAATTTTTCTTATGGCAAAAAACTCAATTTTGAGGATAGCAAGGAATTTCATTAAAAAATTGTAAATGCTAATAATTGCTTTATCAAGTCAAACTCAAGACATGACATGTGACCCCAACAAATATATAGCCCAACAAAGGTTGGGGGTCACGTCATATCTCAGAGTTGAAACTTGAGTTTGATGGTTAAAGAACCATCAAAATTTAATTCATCAATGTCCCTATATATAAGCTACCACGCAAAATTTCATTTCTTAATCATTACCCCATATAAAATATTAAGCATGTTACATGTAAATGTAAATTTCTGTAACCGCTTTTTGAATTNAAGTATAATTTTTTTGTTTTTATATTTTTCAATATATTTATTTTGTTTGTAAAAAATAAAGAAATAATTTTTAACGATACAATAACCACTATTATTATTTTAAAAAGTTTACATTAGGCTTAACGTCGACGAAAATTCAACGCAAAGCGACATGCAACAGAGAAAAATTTCAACATCGGATATTTTTTTGTACATAATCAGTTATCCGAAAAATAACTTATCTGAACAACCCCAGTCCCCAATTGATTCGGATAAACGACGCTCTACTGTATTTGTTTTATGTTCTGATGGAAAGTATTAATACTCTACTTATTTTGGAAATATTAGTTATAGAATAAATGTTTTATCACTTTCAGATTGGTGATTACACTTGCATTCCATGGACGTCAGTGATGTCATATAGTTCATGCTTGACAACGGAATTTCCTGTAAGTTGCATTTTTAAATATTTTGGCAAATGGCATATTTTAACCTTATTTCATTAAATTAAAAAAATATATATAGCCAAATAATGTCATTTCTGCAAATAAAAAAATATTTTACAGTGACCATGTGAAATTCTATTATCCAGTCGGAAGTAACAATATAATGGGCCTATTATTTTAAATGTATTCTTATCTGTTTAGTCATGTCTGAATCTCGGCCCCTTGATGTGGGTTCCTGTCCATGGTGAGGGGACCTCCCAGATATGGTTCAGAAATTCTTTACTATCTCTGGGATCTCAACACCCACCCACGTATTTGCCAGGCGTAGTGTTTAGTATACCGGAAAGGGAGATCCTGGTAGTTGAGGTGCAACATAACGTCCCCAACACACTGCTTTGGCCTCTGCTTCGGATAAATGGGAGGCTGAAATCAGGCATTGTTTGAGTCAATCAGCTGGTCGATGAGTTATTCTTGACCACAGCCTGGAGTCAACTGATTGATGCAGACCGGGCGGACGCATCCCTGCTTGACAGTTTTGTCACATCAGATAAAATGTGCTTTTCTTGACTGCATTGTGAGGGTATAGCTCCTGGAAAACTCTGGTGTGATGGTCTATGGGAATCACCCATGTGACGCACCACCTTGTTGGGCCCCATGGTGGGTGGGGTCACTGGGAGCTGAATAAACATTATTGAATATGGCTCCAACAAAACCCCCCAAAAAAAAACATGTACTGATGTATTGCCACCAGCTGAGGTCAGATCCTCCAATCAACAAGCTTACTCCATTGTTCATGCTACTGGAGAAACACCTCTGTCTAAACGTTCTCCTTTTCTCATTCAAAAATTATTTGAATCAACTATTGAGCATCTTAAAAAAATACAAAAATTCAGGTGAGAAGCTTTGCTCGTAGAAACAGCCTCACCTCAACAGTCAGCAAAGCTTTTGGAAACAGTCTCTAGGGGAGATAAAAATCACTATCACACCACAAACAAGTTTGAACTTATCACATGGTGTGATATCTGAGATTGATCTGATGTCTGAAAACGAATCAGATATTCAGATTGGCCTTTCAGGTCAAGGTGTTACTGCTGTCTGACACATCTCCATTCGTCGAGACAGCAAGGTGATACCAACCAAACACCTAATTATCATCTTTAACAATCCGACATTGCTGTCTGTTATTAAAGCAGGATATCTGTACTGTACAGTTCGGCCATACATCCCAAATCTGCTGTGCTACTTCAAATGCCAGCGGTTTGGACATTCACAAACATCCTGCTGAGGGATTGTAACTGAGATTGTAACTTAAAGGTGATGAAGACCCAGGACTACCATAGGTATTGCCTGGGGTGAAAGGTTGGGTGAGAGAAAGGGATGAAGAAAAGAAGCAAAGGGGAAAACTAAAGCGAGATAGGAAAGGGGATGAAAAGGGAAGTTTGATGGGTGCCTGCATTGGTTTTTTATTGATAAAACAAATGTACGAAATAAATACAAAAGATATATACAATACAGTAACAGTTGGAGCACCCTTCTTGGGTGAATACAGTAAAGAGAATATGCAACATAATGTATATGAATTAAAATTGGAAATGTAATAACAAATACAGAATTAGACAGGTCACTGTCTTTTCCCGACAGTAAATAATAATTGTATACAACAGTCTTAATGAGTCTGGAGTAACAATTGAGTCCATACAGAAACAAAAACTTGATCAGGGCTTCGAGAACACTGAAATGTAGAAAAGTGCAGTCCTGTTGTGACTCAGCAACTGCACTTGCCGACTTGGAAAGCACTAGTTGTTAGAGTTTCGAGTGTCCAGAGCTCCTGAGCTCCGAATGAAATCGTAAATTTCTTTGTATATGTTCTTATTCGAAATAAGAACTTCTGTCTGACAGGGCCAGTTGTGATCTTCCTTTAGCACTGTTTGTAGTAATTTATTATGTCCTTGATCATAAGTTTTACAATAAAAAATTAGGTGAAAAGTATCTTGGCGTGAACTGTTATCACAACTACAGATGGATGTATCACTGTGATGAAATCTTTCCAGATATGTAAGAAAGTTACCGTGGTCACTTAAGAGTTGACTTGTAATGAAATCCACTGTAAGATGTTTCCATTGCAGCCTTTGTGGGATATTGGGAATTAATTGGAATGTAGTTCTACCAGTTAAATCTTCCTCCCATATTCTTTGCCAAGAATGTATAATAGTATTGTATATAAGAGTCTTAATTGCAATTAAAGGAATGTCACTGTATTCTGGCTCCGTTTGGCTTTGTGCCGCCTTTTTCACCTGTTTATCAGCCTCTTCATTACCACTATTTCTGGTGTGTGCATGTGTCCATTGAAAAATTATATTGCCATTGTTGTTGGCCAGCTCCTGCGAGATCCGTTTCTGTAGATATGTTTTCTTTTTGCTGGTATTGATACGATAAAGAGCTGCTCTGCTGTCAGAACATATCCGGACGCTCTTTGTTAAAACAAAGTTCATTTGTATTGTTGATGTAATGGAGAGCTTTCAGTATAGCAAAAAGCTCCGCCTGTATAATAGAGCAGTGGTTGGCCAGACGAAAAGTATTGATGAAAATAGGGACAGAATTATTTTTTTGAAAGTGTATGAAAGCAGCTCCAACACCTTCCTTAGTTTTTGAGCCATGTGTATAAATGCTGTGCATTGTAACTGGCCCCTCATTATTTATATAAAAATTAATTTTTGCTTCTTTGGCTGGATGAAGATTTGGGGTCCACACCTTCCATATTTCTGTGTTCAGGTCAGGTTGAAACAGATCATCAATATTTAAGTTAGGGAGACAGCCTATTTGTAGATAGATGTGAAGATCCTTTTTCTTGTGTTCGTTACTGAGGGAAGAGTGTATGTGCACAGTGTGGAATTGAAGTCCACCAGAGTACTGAACGTACCAGTACTCCATGCTGTGTAAACTGTAAAGATGCCCATCCTGCGTACTCCTGGAAATGCCCTGCAAGGCAGAGAGAGGAAGAAATCTAATTTGTAAAAACAGTAAACAATCTACTTTACCCAGAGGCTTGTTGCATGGTCGCTTCAGGTGCACCACTGAAAGAAAAGACTTTGCAGTTGTTTTGAAATACACATGTCTCTATGGATTTCCAAACTGCTGCAAAACTTTGGAAATCCATTTTCTGCAAGCTTTTTTCAAAGGAATCTTTCACTTCCCATGCTAAATGATTGCTAATTCAATCCAAACAAACAAGAAAAGGAGAGTATAAACACAAAAACACCCCTACCTAAAATGGATAATAAGTAGAAATGTAGGTTCTAAAAAAGCAAATAAGAACCCACTCAACAAACAAAAATTGAAAGCAGCTCTCTAAATCTAAAAACTCAGATTCAGTCTATGAGTGAGTTCTCTGACACCACTGAAAAAGACAATAATAAGGAGCGACAAAACCAGCGTCTGTCACCTTTAAAAGAAACACTCCCTGTGAGATTAAAGAGGGATACTTTTACGAAGAATGCTGCCTCAAACACACAATGGATTACAAAATAATTCAATGGAACTGTTGTGTTTTCCACAACAACTTCTCTGACATTAAACACTTCACATCACCTCCCCCATTTCTCTGAATGGCACTCCAGGGAAATCCATCTAAAACCTGGAGAAAGAATTTCTTTAAAAGGATTCGATTTCTACCGCAAGGGTGATGATAGCCATAACCATGACAGTGGAGGTGTGGCTATACTGGTTTCTATTCTAACTCCTTTTCTATGTTTAATTCTAAAAATGTTACAAATGCAATTATTATGCTTTTTTCTCTTTTTTAACTATTTATAATTTATTTTGTATACTAGTACTTTCTATATATTAACAGGACTTATTATACTGGAAAATTATGGATGCAGATATCTAGTCTTACAGTTCAAAATAATGTTCTTTATTTAGTTCACCTGAACAACCCATTGGGTTGTTCAGGTGAACTAAATAAAGAAAATTATTTTGAACTGTTAAGCTTCTTCTCAGGTCCTTATTGTCATCTGATTCATCATCATCCAGAGCACTAATTCTAGGTTCTAAATCATTACACTCTTCCAAAACTTGTCTTTTCTGTATTCTTGGTAGAATAATATCACAAACTCTTTCTTCATGTAATAGTTCATCAATAAATTCGTCCATATGAACTATTTCAAATGCTCCTAATCTGTTTTGTCTCCAAAGTTTTCTGTAGTCATTATACAATGGTTCCAAATATTTGTAGCAATCAAGAGAAGTTCCAACTAATCTCATATACATTGCACCTAATGCTCGAGCATATTTAAAATCCTCTTGACGGATAAATTCTATGATAATATCTTTTTCAGGTTGAATTTGTAACAATTTATTTTGTATACTAGTACTTTCTATATATTAACAGGACTTATTATACTGGAAAATTATGGATGCAGATATCTAGTCTTACAGTTCAAAATAATGTTCTTTATTTAGTTCACCTGAACAACCCAATGGGTTGTTCAGGTGAAACTGCTACAAATATTTGGAACCATTGTATAATGACTACAGAAAACTTTGGAGACAAAACAGATTAGGAGCATTTGAAATAGTTCATATGGACGAATTTATTGATGAACTATTACATGAAGAAAGAGTTTGTGATATTATTCTATCAAGAATACAGAAAAGACAAGTTTTGGAAGAGTGTAATGATTTAGAACTTAGATGTTGAGTGTAATGATTTAGAACCTAGAACCTAACTTAGTGCTCTGGATAATGATGAATCAGATGACAATAAGGACCTGAGAAGAAGCTTAACAGTTCAAAATAATGTTCTTTATTTAGTTCACCTGAACAACTCATTGGGTTGTTCAGGTGAACTAAATAAAGAACATTATTTTGAACTGTAAGACTAGATATCTGCATCTATAATTTTCCAGTATAATAAGTCCTGTTAATATATAGAAAGTACTAGTATACAAAATAAATTGTTACAAATTCAACCTGAAAAAGATATTATCATAGAATTTATCCGTCAAGAGGATTTTAAATATGCTCGAGCATTAGGTGCAATGTATATGAGATTAGTTGGAACTTCTCTTGATTGCTACAAATATTTGGAACCATTGTATAATGACTACAGAAAACTTCGGAGACAAAACAGATTAGGAGCATTTGAAATAGTTCATATGGACGAATTTATTGATGAACTATTACACAAAGAAAGAGTTTGTGATATTATTCTAACAAGAATACAGAAAAGACAAGTTTTGGAAGAGTGTAATGATTTAGAACCTAGAATTAGTGCTCTGGATGATGATCTTGATGATGATGAATCAGATGACGATAAGGACCTGAGAAGAAGCTTAATGCCAGATAGACGTCTTCCACTTCATTTAAAAAGAGATAAGAGAAATCTTTCATCACTTCATCACAGACGTAGTCGAAGTAGGTTTCCTCACAAATGAGGACATTCTCCATGAAGAAGATCAAGATCCAGAGAAAGACACCGACATTGGAGTCGTTCCCGAGAAACGGGCAGAAAGAGGAGAAAAGATCGTGAGAAAACTCATGATAAAGACAGAAGACATCGATCAAGATCACCAGGATATAAGAAAAAATAAGTAAACACAGTCGAAGGGAAAAAGAAAAGGATTGAGGTGATATAGAACAAAGAGATCGGGGAAGGGGAGAAAGTAGATATGATGAGATTGCTGAAGCAAATGCACTTCGTGCTAAACTTGGCTTGCCTCCATTATGACCATAGATTTTGTATATAACATCACGTAATAAATATATCATAACTGACAAATGCTGGAACAAATAACCACTGCTTTGCAAGCTGTGGGAGTCAGAATTTCAATTGGAGTAATTGTCCCAGTATGTTCTATATATTTGTCACCAGATGTCAGAGTCAATGAGGATCAATCGCACGCTTTGGTTGAACAGCTGCCAACTCCATTTATTTTACTTGGTGATTTCAACGGTCACAATCCAATGTGGGGCAGTTCCGACATCAATCATCGAGGCAGAGTCATTGAGAGATTTATAGGCAATCGCCAACTGTGTTAATTTAATACTGGAGAAGTGACATACTTCCATGCCCCAAAAAACTTTCACTGCCAATGATTTATCATTAGGAACTCCAAACCTGTTTTTGGCGTTTGCGTGGGAGGTTGCATCTAATCTGCTTTCCAGTGACCACTTCCCAATGTTTCTAAAATATTAAGGCAGAGAAAGCTGTGGAACAGCCTGTCCACCACGCTGGAAACAGCTGATTGCCCTGCATTCTCTTCTATGGCCAATATCTCTGAGGAAATGGTGAATATTGCTGATATCAATGGTGCAGTTGAAGTTGTCACTTCCAGTATCATTCAGGCAGCTGAAAAAACAACGGGGAAAACATCAACCAGATATCCAAAACATCCAAAACCATGGTGGAACCAGAATGGTGAGGCAGCATACAAACAACAAAAGAAAGCATGGGGGATTTTCAGAAGATACCCCACTGCTAACAGTTTGGTTGCTTTTCAAAAAGCAAAGGCAAATGCCAGAAAAATAAGTAGGCAAAGCCAAAGGGATTCTTGGAGGAAGTATGTCTCTAGCATAACATCTTCCACCAGCTCAAAAACAGTCTGGGATAAAATCCATAAAATTGATGGGAAACATGCTTCCCACTCTGTCCATGCTGGAAAATAATGGCACAATAATCAGTGATATACAAGGTATTGCTGATTTGTTGGGCGAAAGGTATTTTTCATCAATCAGCAATATTATGTATACAAGGAATTTTCAGGCTTATAAAGCCCAAAGTGAAAAACAAAATTTAAATTTTCACTCATCTAATGAGGAAGATAATGCCATTCAGCAGAATAGAACTACATACAGTGACTTTATGTTTCGGGGAATACTGCTGTAGGCCTGGATAAAATCCACTATAGCATGATTAAAAATCTGTCAGACAATTTTGGTAATCTTTTGAATTTGTTTAACAGAATATGGGCAGAGCATAGCTTTCCTGACTCATGGAGGCTATCTGTCATTATTTCCATTTCCAAGCCAGGCAAAGATTGCAAGAATGTTTCTCATTAAAGATCAATCTCTCTGACGAGTTGTCTCTGTAAACTATTTGAGAGAATGGTAAACAGATGACTAATGTTTTTCTTAGAGGAAAAGGATTAGTTTTCATTACATCAGTAGTACTACGGATAATTTAGTAAACCTTGAAACATTTATATACTAAGTGTTTGTTAGACAACATCACTTAATGTCTGTGTTCTTTGATATAGAAAAGGCCTATGATCATTGCTGGTGATACGAAATACTTTGTGATCTGCATCAATTTGGTTTGCCGGGTAATTTGCCAATTTTTATAAAAAACTTCCTACAGAATCGAAGATTCAAAGTCAGGATGGGTAACACTTTATCTAGGCCTTCAACACAAGGACGTGTTTTTCAAGATCATATTTTGAGTGTGACTCTGTTCCTAATTAAAATTAACAACATAGCTAACTGTTTTCCTCCCAGTGTGAAATGACTTTCAGATCACCTGTTAGTCTAGTAACATGAGTATTACCGAGAGACAACTGCAAGCTTCTCTAAATCGCATATACGATTGGTCCAAGACCAATGGCTTTACATTTAATGCAGGGAAGACCTCATGCATCCACTTTGCCATAGGCGTGGTTTGCACTTGGATCCTGAAATTTACCTAAATGGGGTTAAAATCCCAATGGTGAATGAGGCTAAGTTTTTGGTGTTTTTTTCGATTAAAAACTGGCATCCTTGCCACACTTGTGCAACTTGAAGAGTAGATGTTTAAAATCTCTAAACCTTTTAAAGGTACTATGCTGCTCATCCTTGGGAGCAGACAGTTTCTATGTTCAGGATTAGGGATTGTAAATTTACCGGTAATTTGGTAAATGAAAATTAAAATATTGGTTTACCGGTAATTTTTTTCCTGAAAAACAAAATTAAGGTGATAAATATAATTCATTTTGATTTCCATTTTACATTTTTTATTTCAAAGATATAGAATATAAAAATGAAACTGTTATTCTGAACAAACTATAATAATAACTTTTAGAAACAGAAATAATATATAGTACCTAATACCTTTTTATTGATTACCATTTTTAAAAAACGAACTTTTCAAGAAACTTAAATTATTTAAAGTCTTATCTCCTAATTTTGATCAAATTTTTGTACAAAATAATCCAGATTAGGTTAGGTTAGGTAACCAGACTTTTTCGGACAGCATCTTTAAGTAATAAAAATCTATCCAGCATGTTTAGTAAGCCATTCCAAAGTTTTTTTCGTGACCGTAATGGGGATTCCCCAAGAAAATAGTAATAGAATAATACATATTTTGCACAATCTTAAGGCATAATATTAGAATCTTGTAATAAATATTTGTATTTAATTATTTTAAACAGTTGTTAGAAGTAAAAAATTTATTTAAGGTTCAAATTTTAATGTTATTTTGCAATAATATTGCTTTAATGTCCTGTCATAATGTGGTGTATTCAAAATTGCTATTAATTTAAAAAATACGTGAAATATTTACGTATTATTATTTTTAAATATTAAAAAAGGAGATATTTACTTACTCTNATATAAAACAGAAATCTCACACTAAACCTTCAGTTGATTGTACAGTGTTAGATACTCAGCTGAAAAGGTTATTTGAAGCTCGCCCAAGCAGTGTCCCTTCATTCGCCATAAGAATGGAGAATGTGAGCAGCACGATTGATCTGAACACAGGCAACATTTCACAGCTAGAGGTCTGTAATATATCTCCTTGGTCAATTCCTGTGATAAATGTTGACCTTAGCTTAAAGCAATTTCCAAAGGAATTCACTTCAGACTACATTTATAGACAGCACTTTGCAGAAATTCAACGTTGTGACAGGAATTTAATTCTCTTTTATCAATGGTTCTCAATTTTTTTTATCATGGCACACTTTTAGTACTTTAAAAATTTGGCAGCACACTAACAATAAAATAAACTGTAAAAAATTTTACTTGGTTAATTGAGGGATGTACTGTACCTATAATATATTTTGTAAAAATAGCATACGATAATAATTTTCAATGAAATATAAAATGAAATAGCATTACAAAGTAAACAAAATGTTTATTTAATAATAAATTACAAATTATATTTAATGTGAAATTTGAGCTTGGTGTTTTTTGATAACTTCATTTATATTTGGATGTATAAATGATAATGCTACTCTCATTTTGTGATCCAGATTTAAAAGACTGAATTTCTTTCTCGCTTTTGTTGGTGAAAGCCGAAAATTTAAGTTTGCAAAATTAAGATGTGATAATTTTTAATGAAATATAAAATGAAATTGCATTACAAAATAAACAAAATGTTTATTTAATGATAAATTACAAATATATTTAATGTGAAATTTGAGCTTGGTGTTTTTTGATAACTTCATTTATATTTGGATGTATAAATGATAATGCTACTCTCATTTTATGATCCAGATTTAAAAGACTGAATTTCTTTCTCGCTTTTGTTGGTGAAAGCCGAAAATTTAAGTTTGCAAAATTAAGATGTGGAAAATTGTAATAACACACTTAAAGCTTTGTGATGTCGGATAATTGTACCTAAGATTAATCCAGAATGAATTAGTTGATTCTTCTGAATGTTTTGAAAATAAATCTTGGTTATCACACACTGAAATCAGTTCCTCCTCCTTTTTTCAAGGTTAACTCATACACCAAAGTGTCGTTTATCACAAATGGATTTTGAATCCAATCAAATTTTTTTATGTTTAAATTTGGAAAGTAATGAACAATTTTTTGCTCAACTATTGTCAAATGATCAATAACTATTTTATGAATTATTTTATGGCAATCTTTTGGAACTGACTCAAATTTTTCTAAACTATCTTCTTGTGCTTTATTCTTCCATAAAGTAATTTTTTTTAAATCCCAATAATTTATCGGTGGAGTTTAAAATATTTTCATTCGGTCCTTGCATACTTGTATTTATGCTATTAAACTAACAAAAATATCATATAAGTAAGCTAGCTTAGCACACCATATTTTGTCATCCAACAAATCAACAAAATGATTATTATTATGTTCAAAAAATAACTTTATTTCGTCTTTTAATTAACTAAAGCACGCAAGATGAAACCTTCCCTCTGGACAACCACCTAACTTCCGTGTGCAATAACAACGATTTGTATTTAGACTCCATAGCCTGGCATAGTGGACTAAATAGGCGACTTTGCAATGGTCTTGATTATATATAATTATTCATTTTAACACATTGTTCCAGCACTATATTCAACTCTGATGGTACTTGTTTTGTAACAAGTGTTTCCCGATGCAAAAAACAATGGGTAACTAACATATCTGCATTATGTCCCTTGACATGTACTAAAAATCCTTTTATAGATCCAGTCATAGCCAGAGAACCGTCTGTGCAAATGCCACTGCATATATTCCACGAAACATTAATTTCTTGTAAATACGAATTAATAACATGAAAAATATGTTTTCCTGTTGTAAAATCAGATAATTCACGACAACATAAAAATTGATTAATGTTGATGTTGTCGAAACCGTGTTGTATTTGCTTATTGTGTACAGGCACAATGAAGTGACGTTTTTCTCAACACTGGGCTTGTTGAATCTTTTATTTAGTTAGAACGTTTTTTCCATACATCAACGTTTCGGGCATCAGCCCCTCTTCAGCTAACTCACTTCAGCATGGACACTGCACACACAGTAGAAATCAGACTACACTTAGGTTTTTAACATTTTCAATATCAATTTTTTATCACAATTTTAACTTTACAGGTTAAAATTGTGATAAAACTTTACAGGTTAAAATTGAACTAATTTTGACTTCTCAAACATTTTTTTTTTGTTTTTTTTTTTTTTTTTCATGGCAAGGCCAGATATTACATCTCCATTTAGGTGCTTCAGAGGAACAAAAATATAGCCTTATTTTATGATTTTTTGAACACAATCAGTTACTATGTAAAATTCCCTTATCTTGGAAAAATCAAATTGCACTCTCTTCATCTTTTGGCAATTGTCAAATTGTAAAATTCATATTAACTCAAAATAGAAAAAGATTTTGGAATAAAAATTCGAACAAGAGTTTGAATATAAGCTCGAAAAATTAAAAACCTTGTTGGGCCCACGGATTCAGTTGCCCTTCCAGGACTCAATGGTTAACCGTGTTGTGATTTCTTTTACTTCTTTCCATTGCTGTTTGTCCTTTGCATCTATTTTGGCCATCTCTTCTATAAACTATGCAGGGGTACCCGCTTTCTCTTGTGGTTCTCCCTTGTTGCAAGAGATGTTGAGGGACAGGATGAGTCTAGGATGTACGAATCCAATGTGTTAGATGAACTAGATGGGCAGTGGCTGCTAACTATGGCTGTATTTGGAGCTAGATGGACAGAAAACAGTAGTCACTGAGATACATGGAGGAGAAGGCACTGCAGGAGATGCAATTTAAACACTTAGGTAATGAGGTGGAGGATTATTGTTTTATTTTCCACCATATGCTTTGTAAAACTTGTTAAAATGTTCCCACCTTATTTTTTTGTCTCCTAATGTTTTCAATGTATCTAAGTTGTGGCTAAATGGTGCACATTAAATTTTGCCATTTATGACTACATTTCCTCCTCTGAAAACTTGTACCTGCTGTTTTGTAGGACCTGCAAAATTTCACACCCCCCAGTTTTGTTTTAGTAACTGCCTTTTGAAAATCATTCTCTCTTTCTATTCTGGTGTTGATTAGGAGCTGGGTAGCACCATCAGACCATTCAACTGAAAAAAGAAAGTACTTCAATATATATTAAATATTGAAGTACTTATTACTTATTATTTAATATTAGTATTTGTTGAATAAAAAATTTTGAAATTGAGTATTCTGAATGTATTAAATAACTATACCTTTTTGTTTTTTCTGCTCATTTTTGTTCATCTCAGGCTGATCAGATTTTTCTGCCTCTTGAAAATTGAATTGGCTTTTTCCTGTGAGTTCTAATAAATTTCCAAACAAATTAATACAAAAAATATAGCATTATATTATAAATATAGCATCCTTACATAAATATCTTATCAAATTCACCATCCTTTTCTATAACTGGAAAAATTTGTACTGTTTTTGGTGTAGTAAGATTTAATTAGATGGGGTACCTAATTCTGAATATATTTCCCCATACTGTAAATCATGCAAATATTTCTGTGTGTAGTTTGCAATCTAAGAGAAAAAGAAGTAAAAATAGTACAGAATTAAGAGGTATTTATTTCAGTATGTAAGAAAATCAAGCCTAAGATTAATGTTAACAACTAAAAAATTTTGGCGAGACTATCCAATTTGTGTTTAAGAAACTAAAATTGATTATTTTTTATTTTCTACATAAGATATAGCTTAGAAGTTTTTTGATAATTAATTATTTTAATTTGCTTTTTCTTTTGGATAGTTCTCCCACTTGAAATTAATGGTTTGATGGTTTTATCTTGATAATTATGTGATACATATGAAAAGAATTAATAAAAAATTTTTAATATGTTTTAATTTATAACATCATTGGATTATTTGTTGTGGCTTCCGTCATCTATAATTTTAATATAATAATAACTAAAAAAAATATTTCTCGCATAATCACAAAAATATGTTGGTATATTAAAATAATCTATTAATTACTAACTGGATCTTAACTTATTTAGTGTGCATTCATCAATAAGTAAATTGAATTTGAAATTGTTGACTTTAAATAGAGCTCTTAGTAACTTCATAGTGGCTGCCATCTTGTTTGCTGATGTTATTGAGCACTGAAAAAGACACTTGCAGTTTGCTGGCAGCAACTGGAAGTTGGCTGAGATTTTGAACACAAGTGCTGAGAGTTGCTGGCTGTGCGCTGAGATTTTGAATACACCCAATATTAACCATGTCAAGAGTAGCCAGTATAATAAGCTGTTTTGCGATGGTGTGAGGTTTATTGCACTTTGCCACTCTGTATGCGACCTTAAAAGATGCTAGCAGTGTGTAGCTTGGTACTGAAGCTTGTTTAGTAAACAAACTTCAGTACCAATTTCCTTTTGTAAATCTTGCAACTTCCTACTAAAACAATTTGCGAGATTTTTCAATCATATTAGAGTGATTTGTCTTGAGATGTCGCTTTAGCTTACTTGAGAGCATACTCTCATTGCTAGAACTTTTAAACAGAGCACCTATTGTGGTCTCTCTTCATTGTACTTCTACTGAAGTAAAGTCAAAATTCAAGTAGTTATCATTGTATATTTGATATTTCCATTTCTTTGCTATCCCACCACTTGTCAATGCTTGATCACTCTTACTTGAACTGTCAACTTCCTTATTTAATAAAAATTTTTCCATTTTCTTACAACTATACGAAAATACAAAGTCTCACACTGAAACAAAGCAGGCGCTCCTCTAGTAGTTGGCATCTTAAAACCATTACTTTTCTTCAGATGTTTACCCTTTGATTGTTATTCAGGAACTAAACTGGTTTGCTGAAATTGTGCCATATTTATACTAGCTGTGCCACCTACTTAGAATTTTCGTGAAACTTTGACAATATTTGATAGTATGCTATATGTCTCTTAGAACATCCTACATACAAGCTATGGCAATGATCCAGTGTAGATAAAAAGTTCCATTAGCTTCAAAGCTCTTGTGGCACCCCAGTTTACTCTTTATGGCATCCTGGGGGCCACAGCACACACTTAGGGAACCCCTGCCCTAGACCAAATGGTCCTACTATTTCCAACTCTCTACCTTTGCCCACTTTGCATTTAAATCCTCCATTATAATGATTTTTTTGTGACAGTGCTTTCCAGTGCCTTTTCTATTTCGTCATAGAATTCTTCTGTCTTCGTAATTTGCATTTGTTGTAGATGCATAAACTTGAATTATGTTAAGCTTAAAAGGTTTTGTGTTGAGTTTCACATCAGACTGTGCTCCGAACTCCTCCACTGTGTTAGCGAATTTTTCATTCATTTTAATGGCTACACCATTATTGTGTGTGTTACCTCCTGATTGCCAAACGGTTTTGTTTCTGACTTATTTTACCAGAATTAGTCTATCTCACTTTGCTAATTCCAAGGATGTCAAGACTATTCTTTCATCTCCTTTTTGACATTATGTAACTTACCTTTTTGATATAGACTCCTCACATTCCAAGTACCAATATTGGTCTCTGCCAATTCTTAGCACCCCCTAACCATTTAGTCTCCATCAGACCTTAAATAGGTCTGATGGAGACTGGGAGCCATAATTTGTTTTCTCAAGTTTATATTTGTAGGAATTCTCAGGAGGGTAATGCAGTGGTTTCCCTTACCTTCTGCATTGCATTGCTACAACCTTCCAATCACTATGATCTGGCTTGTAGCTGTTTGGACCTGAGCCAATCTGTTTTCCTTTGATTAATGCCTCAGGCTAGTATAAATAGGAGCTGCTTCCCCATATCGGGATTTGAATCTGAGTTTTCCTTCTCCTAGGTATGTCTCTTAGTCTTTGTCCTACCCAACGAAGACCAATCCGGCTTGGGTGACCCTATTGTTAGCTAGCTACTGGTTGATAGTTCTCGAGATTGCTGAAGCATGCAAGCTTCTTCACTTCGTCAAGGTATGCTAATCAATTTCGATATGAAATTTGCTTTAATACTTACTGTTCAAATTTATAATCGACTATTATAACTTTTTATAAATATTTTTAAAAAGTTAAGGTTTGNTACCAATTTCCTTTTGTAAATCTTGCAACTTCCTATGCAACTTCCTACTAAAACAATTTGCGAGATTTTTCAATCATATTAGAGTGATTTGCAGAGACCGCAGTTATCAAGTAGTTATCAAGTAGTCAAGTATTCAAGTAGTTATCATTGTATATTTGATATTTCCATTTCTTTGCTATCCCACCACTTGTCAATGCTTGATTACTCTTGAACTGTCAACTTGCTTATTTAATAAAAATTTTTCCATTTTCTTACAACTATACGAAAATACAAAGTCTCACACTGAAACAAAGCAGGCGCTCCTCTAGTAGTTGGCGTCTTAAAACCATTACTTTTCTTCAGATTTTTACCCTTTGATTGTTATTCAGGAACTAAACTGGTTTGCTGAAATTATGCTATATTTATACTAGCTGTGCCACCTACTTAGAACTTTTGTGAAACTTTGACAATATTTGATAGTATGCTATATGTCTCTTAGAACATTCTACAAGCTATGGGAATGATCCAGTGTAGATAAAAAGTTCCATTAGCTTCAAAGCTCTTGCGGCACCCCAGTTTACTCTTTATGGCATCCTGGGGGCCACAGCACACACTTAGGGAACCCCTGCCTTAGACCAAATGGTCCTACTATTTCCAACTCTCTACCTTTGCCCACTTTTGCATTTAAATCCTCCATTATAATGATTTTTTTGTGACAGTGCTTTCCAGTGCCTTTTTTATTTTGTCATAGAATTCTTCTGTCTTGGTAATTTGCATTTGTTGTAGGTGCATAAACTTGAATTATGTTAAGCTTAAAAGGTTTTGTGTTGAGTTTCACATCAGACTGTGCTCCGAACTCCTCCACTGTGTTAGCGAATTTTTCATTCATTTTAATGGCTACACCATTATTATGTGTGTTACCTCCTGATTGCCAAACGGTTTTGTTTCTGACTTTTATTTTACCAGAATTAGTCTATCTCACTTTGCTAATTCCAAGGATGTCAAGACTATTCTTTTATCTCCTTTTTGACATTATGTAACTTACCTTTTTGATATAGACTCCTTACATTCCAAGTACCAATATTGGTGTCTGCCAATTCTTAGCACCCCCTGACCATTTAAGGTCTGATGGAGACTGGGAGCCATAATTTGTTTTCTCAAGTTTATATTTGTAGGTATACTCAGGAGGGTAATGCAGTGGTTTCCCTTACCCTCTGCATTGCATTGCTACAACCTTCCAATCACTATGATCTGGCTTGTAGCTGTTTGGACCTGAGCCATTCTGTTTTCCTTTGATTAATGCCTCAGGCTAGTATCAATAGAAGCTGCTTCCCCATATCAGGATTTGAATCTGAGTTTTCCTTCTCCTAGGTATCTCTCTTAGTCTCTCTCCTACCCAATGAAGATCAATCCGGCTTGGGTGACCCTATTGGTAGCTAGCTACTGCTTGAATAGTTCTCGAGGTTGCTGAAGCATGCAAGCTTCTTCACTTTGTCAAGGTATGCTAATCAATTTCGATATGAAATTTGCTTTAATACTCATTGTTCAAATTTATAATATACTATTATAACTTTTTATAAATATTTTAAAAAAAGTTAAGGTTTGAGTTCTATAATATTTTATATACGATTTAATAAAAATTAAAACTAATATTATGATGTAAACACAAATCAGATTAATCAATTAACTGGTGTCCTGTTAAGCACAGAGTAAAGAACAATAATTATATTTAATTATATATATGTAAATAATTATCATATAAATAACTAAAGTATTAATTTCTTAACGTAAAAATAAAATGTATGGTAGAAATGTGGCGGTTTTCAGTAAACTTACGTTTTTGGTCAGTTCATAAATTTTCTAAAGCAATATTTTGCTTTTTCTTTCATTTGAAATAACTTCGGTTTTTCAGTTTTAGTCTATACTATCAAAATCTTTTAAAACATTTTGAACAAGTTTCATAGACTTCTCGGATTTAGTTCTCTTAAAAATTCGAATAGAAGACATGGTTTTTAAATGATTAGATAGAGAGATCAGGATTTCTAGCCTCAAACACATAATGGGTTATAAAATAACCCAATAGAACTGTCGTGGTTTCCGCAACAACTTCTCTGACATTAAACACTTGACATCATCTACTCAATCTCTCTGCATGGCACTCCAGGAAACCCATCTAAAACCTGGAGAAAATATTTCTTTAAAAGGATTCGATCTATACCGCAAGGATGATGATAGCCACAACCGTGCCAGTGGAGGTGTGGCTATTCTGGTTTCCAATCACTTCCCATCCTTGCCGGTACAAATAACCACTGATCTGCAAGCTGTGGCAGTCAGAATTTCTATCGGAGTAACTGTTACAGTTTGTTCTATATACTTGCCACCAGATGTCAGAGTGAATGAGGATGAATTGGATACATTAGTTGAACAGCTGCCAACTCCATATCTTTTACTAGGTGATTTCAATGGCCACAATCCCATGTGGGGCAGTCTCGACATCAATCGTCGAGGCAGAACCATTGAGAGATTTATCGGCAACCAGGAAATATATTTATTTAATACTGGAGAAGTGACATACTTCCATGCCCCAACAAGGACATTCACTGCAATTGATCTTTCATTAGCAAGTCCAAACCTGTTTTCAGCATTTTCATGGGAGGTTGGATGTAATCCACTCTCTAGTGACCACTTCCCAATATTTCTAAAATATCGAGGCAGAGAAAGCTGTGAAACAGCTCGTCCACCACGCTGGAAACTTGAAACGGCAGATTGGCCTGCCTTTTCTTCTTTAGCTAACATCACTGAGGAAATGGTCAATACTGCAGATATCAACGATGCAGTTGAGGTTGTCACTTCTAGTATCATTGAGGCAGCGGAAAAAACAATGGGGAAAACATCAACTAGATATCCAAAACATCCTAAACCATGGTGGAACCAGAATTGTGAGGCAGCATTTAAAGCACAAAAGAAAGCATGGGGGATTTTTAGAAGATACCCCACTGCTGAAAATTTGGTCGCTTTTCAAAAAGCAAAGGCAAATGCCAGAAGGATAAGGAGGCAAAGCCAAAGGGATTCTTGGAGAAAGTATGTTTCAAGCATAACATCTTCCACTAGCTCAAAAGCAGTCTGGGATAAAATCCATAAAATTAATGGGAAATATGCTTCTCACTCTCTGTCCATGCTGGAAAATAATGGCACAATAATCAGCGATATACAGGGTATTGTTGATTTATTGGGTGAAACATTTTCTGCTTCATCCAGCAATATTGTGTATTCAAGGAATTTTCAAGCTTATAAAGCCCAAAGAGAAAAACAGTGTTTAAACTTTTACTCCTCATCTAATGAGGAATATAATGTGCCATTCACTAGAATCGAATTACAAACAGTGATTTCTCGCGCAGGGAATAGTGCTGTAGGCCCGGATAAAATACACTACAGCATGATTAAAAATCTGTCAAACAATTCCCTCTCTAATCTCCTGCATCTGTTTAACAGAATATGGACAGAAAATACCTTTCCTGACTCTTGGAGACTATCAATTATTATCTCTATCCCAAAACCCGGTAAAGACCGGAAGAATCCCTCTAATTACAGACCAATCTCTTTAACAAGTTGCCTGTGTAAACTTTTTGAGAGGATGATAAACAGACGCCTGATGTTCCTCCTAGAGGAAAAGAACTACTTTTCACCACATCAGAGTGGATTTCGTAGGAACAGAAGTACCACGGACAATTTAGTAAAACTTGAAACATCCATACGTGAAGCGTTTGTTAGACGACAGCACTTAGTGTCTGTTTTCTTTGATATAGAAAAGGCCTATGATCGCTGCTGGCGTTACGGAATACTTCGTGATTTACATGAATTCGGACTGCGGGGTAATTTGCCAGTTTTTATAAAAAACTTCCTGCAGAATCGAAGATTCCAAGTTAGGATGGGCAACACACTATCTAGATCTTTTGTCCAAGAAGAAGGTGTTCCTCAAGGATGTATTTTGAGTGTGACTCTGTTCCTAATTAAAATTAATAGCATAGCTAACTGTCTTCCCTCTTGTGTGAAACACTCTTTGTGTGTGGATGACTTTCAGATCTCTTGCCAGTCTAGCAACATGAGTTTCATTGAGAGACAACTGCAAACCTCCCTAAATCGCATAGACCATTGGTCCAAGACCAATGGTTTTAGTTTTAACACTGAGAAGACCTCGTGTACCCACTTCTGCCAAAGGCGTGGGTTGCACTTGGATCCTGAAATTTACTTAAATGGGGTCAAAATCCCAATGGTGAATGAGGCAAAATTTTTGGGTGTTTTGTTTGACCATAAACTAACGTTTTTGCCGCACTTGCGCCATTTGAAGAGTAGATGTCTAAAATCTTTGAATCTTTTAAAGGTACTGTGCTGCTCATCCTGGGGAGCAGACAAATGTTCTATGCTCAGGATTTATAGGGCCCTTGTCCGCTCAAAGCTGGACTACGGATGCATTGTTTATGGGTTAGCGCGAGAATCTACTCTTCGGATGCTGGATCCAATCCACCATCAAGCACTACGTTTGTGCACAGGTGCTTTTCGAACTTCTCCTGTACAAAGTCTGTATGTGGATGCTTATGAGCCTCCACTATCTCTTAGGAGAGAACAGTTGTCTCTCTTTTATTATATAAAACAAAAGTCCTTTAGTAAACCTTCAGTTGATTGTACAGTATTAGATACTCAGCTGAAAAGATTATTTGAAGCTCGCCCAAGTAGTGTCCCTTTATTCGCCATAAGAATGGAGAATGTGAGCAGCACGATTGACCTGGATACAGGCAACATTTCACAGCTAGAGGTCTGTAGTGTATCACCTTGGTCAACTCCTGTGATAAATGTTGACCTTAGCCTAAAGCAATTTCCTAAGGAATCCACACCTGACTACGTCTATAGACAGCACTTTGCAGAAATTCAACATAGTAACAGGAATTTAATTCCTATTTATACAGATGGATCTAAATCTGATGATTACGTTGGCTCAGCTTTCGTCTGCCAGGATGAAATCGTGGCAGAACAAATTGCATTGAATTCTTCCATCTTTTCTGCAGAGTTGCATGCTATTTATTTAGCCTTAAAGCATGTAAATAGGAAAGGTCATCGTTGCTGTGTGATCTACACCGACTCTGTTAGTGCACTTCAGGCTTTGATCTCGTGCGAACCTAGTTCTCACTCTATAGTGATTAAAATTCATAATCTTATTTGCCATCTTTTTACGAGGAATCTCTCTATAAAATTTTGTTGGGTACCTGGGCATGTTGGCATAAGAGGGAACGAAGAAGCTGATGCAGCTGCAAAGGCAGCTAGTCCTTCACAGCATGAAATGTGTCTCGAAGGAAGTGACTTGAAGCTAGTAGTTAAAAAACGACTAGCGGAGAGATGGCAAAACATGTGGAATGCACAAATCCACAATAAACTACACGAGATCAAGCCAAATATAGAAAATTGGACACGTAACAAACATTATGACAGGAGATTTGAAGTAATTCTTACTCGTTTGAGAATTGGGCATACTCGGTTGACTCATTTATACCTTTTGAAGGGTGAAGACCAGCCAGTATGTGAGTATTGCAACTGCACCCTAAGTGTAAAACACATGCTGTGCAATTGCTCTGCTTTCAAGACAAGGCATAGACAATATTTCGGAAATGCTTGTCTGACAGAAATCCTTGGCCAAAGGCCAAATGTCAATAATTTACTAGACTTTCTGAAAGTCACTAATATTTATAAACAAATTTGAATATTTATTTATTTACCTATTCATTTATCTATACTTTTATATACCTTGTTTTTATTTATTGTTATTGTTGTATATGTTTGTTATTGTTATTTGTTATTAATTTTTAATATATGTATATATGACCTTTTTAATTTTACCATTTGGCATGGCGCAGCATAGCCTATATGGCTTTTGTGCCAAAAAACCTTAACAAACCAACCAACCAACCAACCATAAATCAAGGGGGCTCAAAATTAGAAAAAAATGATTCAATTATTATTTTTTTAATAATTAAAGTAATTAATAATTAAGTAGTATTCCCTGAATTAAATTCAGAAATCAAAAATGCCAGCTATAACATGTTTTGTTGGTGATAATCAGTAGTAAATTTAAAAATAAATTATTTTTTATATCCATGGATTACTAGAATTTCTTTGTTTTAACATATACCTATTTAAACTTAATAAATCTTGTACCAATAAGTTTTAATTTTCATAATTAATACAATCTGAACATCAGTTACCTTTTGAATAAAGCCAGGCAGTTGCAGTTTTATATTAGGGAAATAACATTGGTAGGCACTATACTGGCGGTCCAAAAAAGTGAGACATGGTTAATTTTCAGAGTAAAAAAACATTCACATACAATGAACACTGTACGATGTAGAGTTAATGAAAATATTTAGAGATGGGCCTCAAAATTGAACTGCGCCTGGGATCTCTCAAATGCTAAATTTGTCACTGAGTAGGGCTTCTCAATTTCCTTTGTTACCAAAGAAAATCTGAAAATAAGCCCCTCGGTGTGGGTTCCTGTCCATGGTGAGGGGACCTCACAGAGATGGTTTAGTAATTTTTCTGTACCATCTCTGGGATCTGAATGCCCGCTCGTGTGTTTGTCCTGCATGATATCCTGTATGCCAGAAAGCGGGAGCCTATTAGTTGAGGGGGGCAACATAACATCTTTAGCACACTGCTTTGGCCTCTGCTTAGGATAAACGGGAGGCTCAAATCAGGCTCCATTTGAGTCAATCGGTTGGTCAATGAGTCATTCTTGACCTTAGCTTGGAGTCAACCGATCGATGCAGACTGGGTGGACATATCAACAAGATGTGCTCTTCTTGATTGCATTGTGAGGTTATAGCTCCTGGGAAACCCTGGTATGACTGTCTATGGTAGTCTCCCATGTGACAGCATCTCCTTGTTGGGCCCCATGGTGGGTGGGGTCACTAGGAGCTGAACAATTATTTCTAAATATGGATTCGTTAAAAACTAAAACATCATATACCGATGCATTGCCACCAAGGGATGTCAGTTTTCCCAATCAACCAGCCTATCTTATTGTGACCGGGGGGGTCAGCACCTCTTCGATGCCTTGTCAGGATTGACACCACTGCATCTCGGTTGATACGGAAGCACCATACTTCTGAAATAGGTCATGCAAGCAGTCGGGTAATGGAGCGATCGGGTTTGGGATGGAGTGAGAGACAGCGCATCAAAAGTGACTCACGCAGAGGCCTCGTTAACGAAACATTATTATTTGTAAAAGACAAGAAATTCATGATTGTACAGGGCATCAATAGGGATAGCTAGGCCTAATGTTGCATTTCGAGAGAGAGAGTTTACAGGAAATGCACGTGGCAACAAATACCTTGAGATAATGATGATGTTCGGCAATAGTCTGGCACTATTTGTTGAGAGGTTCTTTGGATTGCTCTGGATCATATTGTCAAGTATCTTGATCTGAGGTAGAGTTCATCTTGAAAAAAAAGGAGTACCATAGAAGAGGAAATATACGTTTAACTGAATATCCACAAGAACTAGGTGCGCAAGAACAAAGTGTATCTTTTAGAATTGAAATAGGCACTAGATTGGGGATAATATTCCTTTGAGGGACTGGCGACGACGTTGTAACTTCTTTGTTCTGTTCTATATTGAACTGATGAAATTGAGGTATTAGGTCAGGAAATGATGAGAAAGTGTTGTTTCTGGGTCTGAGAACCTAACAGATGTTTTTCTCCCAGGTGTAAAAGTTGACAGTTATTTCACGAGATTGTAGCTATGGTGTGATGTTATGAGATGATAATGTAAACATACTGAAAGTTAGGATTCGGATCCTCACATCACTCTGGCCTTTCTAAAATCGTGCTTGTTCTAAACAAGCAAGTCCCCTCGATGTGGGTTCCTGTCCGTGGTGAGGGACTGCCCAGAGATGGTTTAGTAACTCTTCTTTACCATCCCTGGGATCTGAACGCCCACCCACGTGTTTGCCATGGTGTTATGCCAGAAAGGGAGATCCTGGTAGTTGAGGGGCAACATAATGTCCCCAACACACTGCTTTGGCCCCTCCTTCGGATAAACGGAAGACAAATCAGGCTCCATTTGTGTCAATCGTCTGGTTGTTGAGTCAATTTTGACCTCGGCCTGGAGTCGACTGATCGATGCAGACTGGGTGGACACATCAGAAAAGACGTGCACTTCTTGACTGCATTGTGAGGGTATAGCTCCTGGGAAACCCTGGTGCGATTGTCTATGGTAGTATCCCATGTGACAGCATTCCATTGTTGGGCCCGTTGGTGGGTGGGGTCACTGGGACCTGAATTAATATTATATAATTATGGATCATCTAAAAACAGAAACTACCGACAATTCTACAAAGAAACCAAACATTCCCAGTCAGCCAACCTACTTGATAGTTCATGCTACTGGAGAAACACCTCTATCAAAATGTTCTCCTTTTTTGATACAGAAATTGTTTGAATCTACAGTTGGAAATTTGAAAAAAATACAAAAATTCAGGTCAGCAGATCTCCTTTTAGAAACAGCCTCATTTCAACAGTCTGCAAAACTTTTGCCAATAAAGACCCTCAGAGACATAGAAGTCACTGTCACCCCTCATGGAAGTCTAAACTCATCACGTGGGGTTATATCAGAGATCGATCTGATGTCTGAAGATGAATCAGATATTCAGATCGGCCTCTCTGATCAAGGTGCATCACCATTTGTCGAGATGGCAAGTTAATTCCTACTAAACACTTAATTTTAAGCTTTAACAAATCAACATTGCCATCTTTCATTATGGCAGGATATTTGCGCTGCCCAGTTTGGTCGTATATTCCAAATCCGCTGCGTTGCTTCAAATGTCAGCGATTTGGACATTCCCAGTCCTCCTGCCGAAGCAAAAGCTTATGTGCACAGTGTGGAATCGAAAGCCACCAGAGTACTGAAGTGTACTGGTACTCCATGCTGTGTGAATTTCAAAGATGCCCATCCAGCTTACTCTCGAAAATGCCCTGCATGGCAAAGAGAAAAAGAGATTCAACAGGTAAAAACTGTGAATAACATTTCATACCCAGAAGCCTGTTGCATGGTCACTCCAAGTGTACCACCTAAACAAAGACATTCGCTGCTGCATTGAAGTCTACAAAGACATGCGGGTTCGAACAGATATTTCTGTTTCCCCAAAAGAATCTCTGACCCGTCATGCGAAATGTTTACTGATTTCACCAAAAGAAACACCAGAAAAGGAGAGTATAAAACCGAAAACACCCCTTCCTAAAACGGGTAATAACGAGAAACCTGTGTTCTAAAAAGGCTAGCAAGAACCCACTAAACAAACAAAGAGTGAAAGCGGCTCTCTCTAAATGTAAAAACTCGGAGGCTCACTCTATGAGTGAGTTTTCTGATCTCTCTGATGAAGAGACTAATATGCAGGTGACAAAACCAACGTCACCTGTAAAAGAAAAACTTCTTGTGAAATTAAAGAGGGATATCCTTTCTAAAAATGCTGCCTCAAACATATAATGGATTATAAAATAATCCAATGGAACTGTAGTGATTTCTGCAACAACTTCTCTGATGTTAAACACTTGACATCATCTACCCAATCTCTCTGTGTGGCACTCCAGGAAACCCATCTAAAACCTGGAGAAAAAATTTCCTTGAAAGGATTCGACCTTTACCGAAAGGATGATGATAGCCACAACCGTGCCAGTGGAGGTGTTGCTATTCTGGTTTCAAACCACATCTCATCCTTACCCGTACAAATAACCACTGATTTGCAAGCTGTGGCAGTCAGAATTTCTATTGGAGTAACTGTCACAGTTTGCTCTATATACTTGCCACCAGAAGTCTGAGTCAATGAGGGTGAATTGGATTCCTTGGTTGAACAGCTGCCAAATACGCATTTAGGCATACTATTTTTTCTGTTGGCTTTTCTTTTGAGATATTTTGTAAGAAGTTGCTAACTAAAACTTTGTCACTGTCTAAGGGTGTTTGGAAGTTGTCGCATCAGTTAGACACACTTCTGACCTGCGAACAGGCATTATAGCCACGTCAGCTCTCCAAATGGTTATTCGTGACTGTCTAAGGTTGTATTTGGAAGCTGTTGCATCCATTGGACCTATTTCAGACCTGCCAGCGGGCATTATAGCTGCGTCAGCTATGGTTATTTGTCACTGCCTAAGGGTATTTGGAAGCTGTCACAATCATTGGACACACCTCTGACTTGCTAATGGGTATTATAGCCGCGTCGGCCCTCCAAATGGTTATTTGTCACTGTCTAAGGGTATTTGGAAGTTGTCGCGTTCATTGGACCCACCTCTGTCTTGCCAATGGGCATTATAATCTAGTGTACAATTAGAAACTCTTTATATGGAAGTGTCACTACTTTTTATATTTTCAACACTTAGTATATCAAGATGATGATCAAATGGTTAAGACTTTAGTCTACTATTTTGATTACGGGCTGTTGAAGAACCCAGACTGATCTGTATCTGTTGTGTGAAGACAGTTTGGCTGGATCTTCAGAAACTGAGGATGGATAAGATTAAAATGGCCTTCTATAAACGAAACAAAACAAAAATAATCACTAGCTGCCATATTGCAAGTGTGATGAAATAAATGATGAGCATGAAGATCTTTAATTAAATGTCTTAGGCAAGAGTTAGAAATACTGAAATATGAGAGAGATTTGTGTGCAGATAATTTTTTACCATACTAAATTTTCAGAGATTTAACAGAAAAATTCATCACCACACGATTATTGATGCTAATGTCTGAAATTCAATTTAATCAATGCAAGATGTGTGATTACCAGAGCCCATTCGGCTGCCAATTTAAAGCATTTTAATCTTTAAAATTGGCGTTTCCACTTCCCGGGATGAGGACTCAGGAGTTGGATTTGTGGGAAGCGAGTGTTCGGGTTGTTTCATTGTGTCGGATTACACAGAACGAGGCGCTTAACGTGTAAGTGCGTGAGTGCGAGAATTTGAGTAAAGGTTAAACGGTGTGTATCTTTGTGTACAGTGACGTTATGTCTGCGCATGTGTGTGACTGAAGAACATCTTTGGCATGTCTATAAACAGAAAACAGTAAATTACGATATGAGAATAAGATGTATTAAAAAGTGAAACGAAAGACTTTTTACCATCAGAGATTTCGGAGATTATTCACTTGTACGATAAATGACCACTTGGTCTTCTTTGTGGTAAAGTCGGGGAGGGAAATTCTTCTCTTTCCCAAATGTTCCTACAAAACACAAAGGCAGTGAGAAAACGAGCAGTTTATTCATCTATTACCTAAGGTCGAGATTATTACCTTCATTAGACAATCTTAGAAGAACGAAAGACCTGATCTAGTCTAATTTAATGTACTTTAACCGGAAGCTCAATCCTCATAACAGCTGTTTGGGAAGAAAGGTCAACCGAATGTTGCGTCTGGTGAGTAAACATGTCGCGTCCGGGTGGTCACTATTAGGGAGACAAGTCCGTGGGTCTTGCCGGGTAAGAGAGGTCGAGTCTGGGAAAAGGTGTCGAGTCCGGGTGAAAAGTGTCAAATCCAGTAAGAAAGTCGCATTTGGGTGAAGAAGAGGAAATCGAAGAGGATCACCACCTGGGCGAAGGGAACCACAGTTGTTTGCAGCAACAAAACCACAGACAGCATAGTCTCTCAACTTTGGCGGCTCTCTCCTCGTTCTGACTTCAACAAGGCGGTGGCGTCGCGGACGAATGGGCAGAATGCGACCAACCAGAAAATGTGAGCTCGGACGAGCTGTCACTTTCAACATCCTCCACAGCAAGGTCTGTGGCCAGATGACCCCCAAAGACCTTGGCCAAGTGCACTGGACCCAGGGTGTAGCGTTGCATCATCCCGACTCTGGAAGGATGCCACCCCACGCACACTTGGGGAAGGTCTTCTTCACTCACTGCCTCTCGCTCGTCGAGCCCCTCTCATCCAACAGCATGTAACGACAGACTCGTTCTGCGTCATCCAAGGAACCCCCACCCTCCTGCACCATTTTTTGCCTCTGCTGAAACCGCCACCTCCAAAGCCGCACCAACGTATTCATTCTGTAAAAATAGAAAATTTGCAATTAGTCCAGTGAAAACAAAAAGCTTAAATTAATGCTTAAATTCTTTCGAGTTAAAGCAAAATGCTCACCGCAGCTGCCTTTTTAAATGTAAAACATTTGAATCCGAAGTGCAAACCATCGACCATTGAATGATGTGCTGACATGTCTTCTGGGGCCGATTCTCCAAGTAATATTAAATAAATTCTTATGTCTAGGGTCAATATGGATTAAGACTTACCTGAAAAATCTTTAATCTTTTATGAAAAAGTCCTGAAACTGCAAAAAACAGCACGTAATCAAAGAGCACAAAAAAAACACGTCCGACCAGAACCAGAAACAACGAACTGTGATTCGTCATGTATGACGTATTTTGAACAAATGTTAAAAAACGCGTCAACAATGTTTGCATATTTTCTCTTTTTAGTCTATTAATCTGTGGACCTTCACTCTGCTCCTGTATGTTTTGTATATTTTCTCTTCCTGTTCCATTAGTCTGTTGTCTTTCACTCTGCCCCTGTGTGTTTCGTATCTTTTCTCTTCTTGGTCTATTAGCCCAGGGGTGTCAAACTCAAACTCGTTAAATGCCAAATTTTTGTATCAAGTATGACAGTGGGCCAGATTAAATTTAAAATGCAAATGTAATACTGAGTATAAATAAGAAGTATAGAGAGAACAGTTGTCTTTTTTTTATTATATAAAACAGAAATCTCATACTAAACCTTCAGTTGAATTTACAGTATCAGATACTCAGCTGAAAAGGTTATTTTAACCCCTTCATGTCAACATAGTTCAGACTAAGTATGTATTAGAAATTCTCACTCTTTTTTATTATTGTGTAAAAACATTTATAAGAAAAAAAACATTTTTTTTCTGTTAATTTTTGTGAAGGTGTTGAAGTTGCCTCCTGAATGGTTCCTTTTCCTCATGGATAAACAACTTTACAGGGACAACGCCTGCGATCGATGCTTTCCTGTAAAAGTTCGCTACATTGCAGGAAAGCTGTCATTCTTGAAAGTTCGATATTTTTAGTTTAAAAACTAATTACAGAAAATAAACATGACAAAACATGAAATTAACATAAATTTAATGATATAAAAATAGATTTTACTATTTAGATGTAATAATAATGAAATATGAAAGAATAAATTTATAAATTTCTACTTATAATAAGATAATGTGGAAAAATGAGTTTACATTACATATCTAAATAAAAGTATAAATAAAACTTGAACTACAACTAAAAATTATTGTATAAAAGTTAAATATTTAATTCAATATGGTTGATTTTGAAACACGACACTGCGCGTAATGCAACGTACAATTGCTTTGAACCAGTTCACTTGTTGTGGCGATGTAGGCACTGATTGGTCTTTATCTACATAAACTAAGTGTGTTTCAACGAATAAGATATTTGTTCACACCCCGTATTTATAAATTTATCTACAAAACTCCTCCTTCTTATGCTAGTGTATGGGAGGCCCTTGTTTTGTTTATTAGACGATAAAATTCACGTTCATATGCCTGTTGAGCTCAGAAAGATATATTATAGCGAAATGAATAGTTTTCAACGAATATGCATCGACTCGGGTTTGTAGGGAAAAATTTTCATCGAAGAAGCCACGCATTCTTGGAGATAGTTTGTCAGCTACAAACGTGTACAAGCAATTGAAAAGTCTTACTTTTTCTGTAACTACAAAACGTTTCTGATATCATTTCTAAATATTATATATATTTGTGATAGTTTTTCGTAAAACTTTTTATTCATATAATAAAATAAAGATGTTAGAGAGAAGATATGTTATTCATATTTCCATATAATTATTTACATAAAAAAACATTTGTATAGAATTTTTGAATGTCTCTGTGCAATTATAAAGCAGTTCGACAGGACGACTGCAATAAAGTGTGTTGTCCGACATTTCTAAAGAGATTCTAGTTACCAATTTATTGGGCTTGGTAATTGGAAACTCTTTAGTCTATTGTCCTGTAAATAGAAAGGTTTCCGATAACATTTCAACTTATTATATATATTT
>NW_019384881.1:267331-275479 GCF_000671375.1 Centruroides sculpturatus
AAAAAATAAAACCCGATCACCTTATTACTACTTAACCCTACCCACCAAAATATATTTTATTTTTTTCTTAATTTGTTTCAATTTCAAATTAATTTACGATGTAAATTTGTCTTTTGCGTGATGTGAGTGTTGTCTGTGCCATAGCAGTTTAAATAAATATTGTTATGAATATTGCCTTATGAAAAAAATTAAATAAATATTGCTTTGTGAAAGAAATATTTTTTTTTTCACTGTTATTGTTCCTCATCCATACTAGTACTATGCTATTGATTTTACACAAGAGTCAGCTGAGTTGTGAGAATATAAAACATGATCCTGATATGTGTGCTATATCTCCATAACCTAAAATTAAAAGATTCCATCGACGGAGGAGATGGAAAAAAACATCAACAGTTTGCGATACATCTGAATTAACAAGGGTCAAGTTAACTCTCCATTTACCGTCGTCATCGTTTCTCATCCATAGTATTACAAATAGAATTACTATACTAATCTTTCAAAGGTCTGAGTTATTAATAATGTGAAAAATGTACGTTATCAGTTTAGTCTCTATGGGGGTGCCACAGTGAGATCTCACACCACCTGAAAACCTGGCTAGGGCTGCCACTGCCTGGAGTGCAATACAGAGAGATAAGGTAGATAATGTTAAATGTTTATAATCAGAGAAGTTGTTGCAAAAATCACAACAGTTCAATTGAATTATTTTATAATTCATTGTGTTTGAGGCACCATTCTTTGCAAAAGTGCCCCTCTTCAATTTCACTGGTGATTTTCCTTTTAAGGTGAGGTTGGTTGGGTCATCTCCATATTATTTTCTTCATCAGAGAGATCAGAAAACTTACTCATAGACTAAGCCTCTGATTGATGATTTAGAGAGAGCTGCCTTCAATTTTTGTTTGTTGGTTGGATTCTTATTAGCCTTTTTAGAACTCATATTTCTAGTTATTACTCCTGTTTTGGGTACGGGAGTTTTTATCTTCATGCTCTCCTTTTCTTCTGTTTCTTTTCATTGAATTAGTAAACATTTAGCATGGCGAGTGAGAGATTCATTTGGAGAAACAGAAATATCTGTTTGAACTGCACATGTCTTTGTGGATTTTAAAACAGCAGCAAATCTTGTCTGATATGACAAAACTGTCAAGCAGGGACATGTCCACCTGGTTTGCATTGATCGGTTGACTCCAGGCTGAGGTCATGAATGACTGAACAACCAGCGATTGACTCAAATAGACCCTGATTTGATCTTCCCATTTATCCAAAGCAAGGGCCAAAGCAGTGTGTTGGGGACATTATTTTGCCCCTCAACTACCAGGACTCCCCCTTTCCGGCATACAAACCACCACACATGGATGGAAATTCAGATCTCAGGGATGGTAAAGAAGAGTTACTAAACCATCTCTGGGAGGTTCCCTCACCACAGAGAAAACCCACATCAAAGAAATGAACAATGGTATGCTCTTTAACACAGTTTTCACAAGACCTTTAATGCACTTAGTGCTTTCAAACGTGGCAAAGTTCACGACACGAGAACAACTTTCAATTTTCATCTGGTATCGAAGATAGAATACATATTACAGATTTTACTGTAAGATTTTAACATATAATAATTTATGGTTCTATGAAAAATTTCTATGTAAGTTAATTTATTATTTTTACTCAACAAATTTTTTTAAAAACAAATATCTACGAATGCACAGTTGGAAAGAATTTCATAATCCTTCGAGTCTTAAACAGCCCAAAATTTCTCACAGCACTGTATGAAATTATCAGTGCATTATTTACTTGAAGAGCTACAATCCATAAAAGCTCTTTAGTCCGACACATGAAAATAAAACATAATATAGAAATGATCATGGTAGGTAATATTTTTAGAAAGTGAAATTATTAATAAAAGTATTTTAATAAAATTTTAAATCTTTCTTATGAAATTCAAATGAAAAGAGTGTTTATATTGACACAGAAATAAAAAGTGATTATATTGTAACTGCAGTATTTTTATTTTAGTATTGATTATAATAATTATAAAATTGACTAATCGAAATGGACCATATTTTATTCAGTTATCTTATGAAGAAATGTGAAAATTTTTAACTTAGTTCATGCCCAGCCAACCCTCGGCACATGACATTAAATTGTGTGGTCCGCTAAGTGATATTATATATCTATTAAAACTTTTGTTTCCCATTATGTGTATACCAAAACAATTAAGTAAATTAAAATATTGCACGTGTCATTGTTATAATGCGCAAGTGCAAGTACAAACTCTTGGTATAACAAAATCTTATTCATTTTGTATTTGTTTTACTTTTTTAAAAGCATGTTTGCCTAAATTGTGGCCCACCATAATGTTACGCATGATCAAAGAGGCCTGCAAAACAATTTGGGTTGGCCAGGCCTGACTTAGTTATTTAACATAAAATAAAATTTATTATTATTTACAGTTTTTAAAACATTTATTAAAAATACTCAAGATATCACATTATCACATAATGTTTTTTGTTTTCATTATAAAATAAGTTTTGAAGAAATTTGAACAAAAAAACATAACTTTGGAAGGATTTTGTTGGATAAACATTGATAAATTCAATATAAAATTATTATTTAATTGTTGGACATATATTTCATAAATGGGCATGTTAACTATACTATTAAAGGGACCACACTCTTAACATAAATGTATTCATGATGACAAAAAGTAATGTTATATCTTAGATTTATAGGAGTATATTTTTTTATGTTATCTACAGGTGAATATCATAAGTAATATCATGATAATATATTACTAATTTCACAATAACCCGTCACAATTGTAGGGTTATTATGAAATTAGCCATTATTATTGTAGGGTTATTGTGAAATTAGCCTCATTGCCGTCATTGTTAGAATAAAAACCACGTGTCTACTTTGACGTCACAGGAAAGACTTCTCTTTATTGGAGGAATTTTGGCATAAAAATTTTTTGGTGTAAAAAGTAGAGACATGCTCTACTCTATTTTCAGTTCTGTTTCAGCCAAAATTTCAAAAAAATTTTTACGTTTTCAGTTTTATGCTAGATTTTAAGCCGAATTTTACGCATGTGTGTTCCTGGCCTAATAGTAAAATAGAGGTTATGTTAAATAATAATTTGGTTTACAGCTTCATTCATACATGTCAGCCAAAATAGGTGAAACTGATAGAATGTTAAAAATTTGAATAAGAGCATGAGCCATGAAGTACAATTACACCAACTCAGCAGTTGCCACAACCTGTAATCATGTCAGCTGCAAGTTCTGAATTGACAGCATTAAAATTCTTAAAACATAAAAAATTATTATTAAAAGAAAATTTTTTGAACAGATTGAAATTATTAAAACAAACAAAATTCCCACAATGAATTTAAATACTGCATTGTCATCAGTTATATTAGTAATAAAATAAAATTATGTATAAATAACTATAATTAAATTCTTAAAAAAAAAAATAAAATAAAAATAAATAGGTGGCCGTTTCTATAGCAACGAGATAAAATAGCTAATCTATATAACAGAAAATTTGATCGAACATACTTAATTCAAATTTGGCTGAGGATATCTGCACCAAATTTTGTGGACATATAACATTTAATGTCCTCTCACAAATACCCGAATAATTTCCTTCTAAACCAAACAGGAAGCCCAGTATCCTCTTTCGTTTACTGGAAATAAGCAATATCTCTGTAACCGGAGGTCAGAGTAAGCCAAAATTTAAGAAATGAACTTACAGTACGATGGAGACCTAGCTGCTTTCAGGCATTCCGGATAAATCGCACACTTTTCCGGTTAATCAACCAAAAGTTGTAATTGTTCTGTTAGTCGTATCTTTCCGAAAAATCACTCAATATCCACAAGAATGATATTGTTGGGATCCTTGTAACTTCCGGAACAAAAAAATATATAACACTTATATCCCAAGTAAGAGAATCACTCAGAATCGCAATTCTAAAACAAAGCTAAATTTGTAGCATCCATCCATGCCAATTCTGGAACAGCTCAGCAAACCGCGGCTGCAATTTCTGATGTTATTTTTCTGCGAAAACTTCGCTGAACTTTGGAGACATCATTAACCCCTTCATGTCAACATAGTTCAGACTAAGTATGTATTAGAAATTCTCACTCTTTTTTATTATTGTGTAAAAAAATTTATAAGAAAAAAAAACATTTTTTTTCCATTCTGAATCGATTAACGAGGATTAGGCACTTCTGTTCTATCTCTCAGCCACTTGTACTCGTTTTTCATCACACCCCTCCCCCGTGACACGCGTCGTCACTGTCGTCAGTCCGTCGGAAGCTCTGGAATGACGCCATCGTCGGATGTTTCTATGAGGTTTAATTCGCTTTCGACACAAGACAATTTGGCGTCTTCACCAGTGCTTTGGCTGTGACATATAGTTTGTTGTTTCGAGTAAAAGAGTTAGAAGCGAATTATCTTCTCAAAGTTATGTATGTACTGTACATATATATATATAATAATAATAAAAGAATGAAGTAAAGTTAAGTAACATAATAATTATTATATTTTTAAAATACATACTATACATATTTTTTTCCAAATAAGATACCTAACTACTTTTCTTGAAGTCAATAAGAATTGTCAAAAAAGAAACTAAGTACTACTGTTGNCGTTGCTCTATCTTCTGAGCACTTACACTGAAGAGGGGCTCATATAGACCCAAAATGCATTTGAGATTTGCAATAAAGGAGAACCTAACCTTATAGCTGAGAGAAAGTCTACCGTGTTTTACTAAAGAGACATATACTCAAACTATAAATTCTTATCAATATATACTGTATGTTTCGGAATTTCCTGCATACGAAAAGATTTGCTGTATTCTCTTTTAAAAAAGGAAATTTAAATGAAACAATAATATAATATTTGTATATACACCTGTGTTATAACATGAAATAAGGATATGAAAAGATTAGGAGTTCTATTTTAAAAGATTACTCCTGAGTATATAATTTGATAGTCATTTGTATTACAAAACATCAATTATTAATCAGAGAAAGTAATATTACATACCAGAAAAATATACGAGAGAAAACACCAACTGTAGCGAATGGGTTACTTTTTTCTTTCCTCTCCATTCTCATCTACACTTTTCTATACACTTTTCATATGTAGTATTTATTACTTATCAAACCTATACATCTATTCGATAGTGTATAATATTTATATTAAAGTGTAAAGGTTTTGCGTGTTATTTGTGTTCAGAAAACCTTGAAATTACCTCTAGACGTTACATGAATACGAAGTTAAAATTTTTGCAGTGCTATCAAATGTGATATTTCGTTTAAAAATAACATACTGTAAGTATAAAATAGAAAATAAGCTGAATTTTGAGGGTTGAAATAGATTTTTATAAAACTAAAACGTAAATACTGACAAACAAAAAAGTTGCTGATTAAATTTGACCCCACTCGAGATACAACAGGACTTTTTGAGAGACACTGATAAGTGTCTCTCAAAACTCACAAAACTTCTTCAGATCATCAGTACGCCATGCACAGTTGGACAGAAGCATCGAATCGATGAAAGCACTTCAGTGGCATTGACAAACATTTGCAAAAACAGATTGGAGAAATCATGGTGGGTTTCTATCCTCCAATGAATGATGTCCATAGTATTCTTTTTAGCGGCAATAATTTGTTGTTCAGAGGAAGCTCTGAATGTGAAACACTATATACTCCTAACAATGGTAACTTCCTGGGTATGGTGCAACTGCTAGGAAAATTTGATTCTGTGATGATGGAGCACCTCTGCCATATTGTTAATAAAAAGACTAATATCCACTATTTTGGCAAACGTATTCAAAACAAGTTGATCGGTTTACTTGGAAGTGAAGTTCAAAATAAAATTTTTAATAGGGTAAAAGTCATCTAAATGCTTTTCCATCATATTGGATTGCATAATGGATTGCACTCCTGATGTCAGTTGTGTTGAACAGTTATCTTTAACTTAGCATTTTGTTGACACTAATGAAAGTAAAGTCCAAGTGTGTGTGTTTCGTTGCTTACAAGCCGGTAAGTGCTCTTTGGAAGCTAGACTCACTGGCCTCTTTCTTGATGATATTGTGCAAGAGTTCGAGTTAGATATGAACGATTGTCGAGGCCAAGGATATGATAATGGATCGAATATAGTAGAAATAAACAAAGATGACCAAAGCAAAATTCTGAATCAATATCCACAAGCATTTTTTAAATCCATGTAGCTGTCATTGCTTAAATTTGGTAATAGCAGATGCCGTCAAAACATCTGTTAAATCGGTTTCTTTGTTCAGATTTCTTCAAAGACTGTTTGTTCTAATCTCTGCATCAACAAAGTGATGGGAAGTGATATCCAAGCACATAGAAGGACTATCGCTGAAAAAAGTTTGTGGAACTTGTTGGGAGAGTAGAGTTTCTAGCCTTGCTGCAGTTTGTTACCATTACTCTACGAATGACCCAGTTGCAGCATCAGAGGCCTTGTCGCTGATTCATATCATGGAGCAATTTGAGTTTATAGTAACAATAGTGGCTTGTTATGATATATTGTTTCAAGTAAACATTGTAAGCAAGGCTATGCAGTCTGAAACTATGGATTTACCAAATGCTACACAATTGCTGAAGAATTGCTATGTATTTGTAAAAGAGTACAGTGTTATTCATCTGCTGTGATAACAGCTAGGGAAATTGCATTTCTGATTGCACTTTGAATTTTGCTGACCATACCTATAACTGTTGCTAAAGGATAATGAAGTTTTAGTAAATTAAAACTTATTTACGTACAACCATGTGTCAGGATAGACTGTCAAATCTAGCAATTTTATCTATTGAAAATTGTATTGCCCAGGAATTAATTTATTCTGAATTAATAACAACATTTGCAAGCACAAAAGCGAGAAAGGTGGCAATGTAGGCTTTTTATTTTATTTTTCTTAAATTGCTTCAATTTTAAATTAATTTACGATGTAAATTTGTCTTTTGTGTGATGTGAGCGTTGTCTGTGCCATAGCAGTTTAAATAAATATTGTTATAAATATTGCCTTCTGAAAAAAATTAAATAAATATTGTTTTTTTTTTCACTGTTATTGCTCCTCATCCATACTAGTACTATGCTATTGATTTTACTGAAGAGTGAGCTGGGTTGTGAAAATATAAAACATGATCCTGATATGTGTGCTATATCTCCATAACCTAAAATTAAAAGATTCCATCAACGGAGGGGAGGAGAAAAAACATCAACAGTTTGCGATACTTCTGAATTAAGAAGGGTCAAGTTAACTCTCCATTTACCGTCGTTATCGTTTCTCATCCATAGTATTACTATACTAATCTTTCAAAGGTCTGAGTTATTAATAATGTGAAAAATGTACGTTATCAGTTTATTCTCTACGGGGGGGCGCCACAATGAGATCTCGCACCACCTGAAAACCCGACTAGGGCCGCCACTGAACACTACAACACAACAGTTATTTTTTGAAGTTTTGTGTGGCAGAAAGTTGTTGTTCATTACCACAGGAAGAAAACAAGCACCGCGTTTCCGTACGTATCAGACCCAAAAACACCTGTTTTCCCGAAGCGGTTTTCTTTGTCTGCGTACAGGTGGCGTACAACTCAGTTCCACTAGCTAAGAAACCAGGAGACCAATCGGATTTGTAAACGATTCGTTCAGTCTCTACTGAAGTTAGTTTAGGGGTAACCCCTCTCTTCCTGTGATTCATAGGAAGTGTGCAATGACAAGAAAGATAAACTTTTTGTCGTTTTTTTCTGCTTTAAAAGTATTCTAAAATATTACTTTTACGTATAAAAAATGTTCGGCATTTTCCGTTTTCACGTGGTCACGATGCACTTCTAACTACCTGACGTCATAAACTTATTAACCAATTACGGGACAGAAAAGTACTATAGTGAGAAAAGCTAGTTGGGAAAAGAATAAACGCCACTTCGCCCCGAGTGTGACGTCATAAAAGGCAGGGGCGTGTACTGCAGTCAAATATACAAGGAGTTTCTTGGACGCGAGATATGTAGATCTTTAAACAATTAAAACGTTTCTCACTTTTTATTATTTATGTGGAAAACAGACCAAAACATAAAATATTTAAGTTTTCATGAAATTACTTAATATATATTTAAATAAACTTATATATTATGT
>NW_019384881.1:278172-287735 GCF_000671375.1 Centruroides sculpturatus
ATAATGAAATATGAAAGAATAAATTTATAAATTTCTACTTATAATAAGATAATGTGGAAAAATGAGTTTACATTACATATCTAAATAAAAGTATAAATAAAACTTGAACTACAACTAAAAATTATTGTATAAAAGTTAAATATTTAATTCAATATGGTTGATTTTGAAACACGACACTGCGCGTAATGCAACGTACAATTGCTTTGAACCAGTTCACTTGTTGTGGCGATGTAGGCACTGATTAGTCTTTATCTACATAAACTAAGTGTGTTTCAACGAATAAGATATTTGTTCACACCCCGTATTTATAAATTTATCTACAAAACTCCTCCTTCTTATGCTAGTGTATGGGAGGCCCTTGTTTTGTTTATTAGACGATAAAATTCACGTTCATATGCCTGTTGAGCTCAGAAAGATATATTATAGCGAAATGAATAGTTTTCAACGAATATGCATCGACTCGGGTTTGTAGGGAAAAATTTTCATCGAAGAAGCCACGCATTCTTGGAGATAGTTTGTCAGCTACAAACGTGTACAAGCAATTGAAAAGTCTTACTTTTTCTGTAACTACAAAACGTTTCTGATATCATTTCTAAATATTATATATATTTGTGATAGTTTTTCGTAAAACTTTTTATTCATATAATAAAATAAAGATGTTAGAGAGAAGATATGTTATTCATATTTCCATATAATTATTTACATAAAAAAAACATTTGTATAGAATTTTTGAACGTCTCTGTGCAATTATAAAGCAGTTCGACAGGACGACTGCAATAAAGTGTGTTGTCCGACATTTCTAAAGAGATTCTAGTTACCAATTTATTGGGCTTGGTAATTGGAAACTCTTTAGTCTATTGTCCTGTAAATAGAAAGGTTTCCGATAACATTTCAACTTATTATATATATTTTTGACAGTTTATCGAAACATTTTCATGTATATTATGCAATAAATATTTTAGTAGAAAAATATATTTTAGTTATATTTTTTTTACATTTATTTACGTATCAAAGCATTTATATAGAACCTTTGAACATCTGCAAGTAATTAGTAATTCTCAGATGGGGAACCAGCAATAAAATAGTTGATTGGAAATGTTTATTGTCCTGTATGTACAAAGGTTTCCGAAAATGGAGTTCTCAATTGTTACCATTTATGACTGCAATAAAAGATGTCAGATGATGGTTCTTAGAATTTCTGACCCTTTGTTCTTCTTTGAACAATTCTGTAATTTTTCTCACTCATAGTTCTGCTCTTGAGTTGTTCGGTCTGCTTATTTTGTGTTGAAAATTTTGAAATATTTTTGTGTGCTTTTTTCACTCGTGTTGTTGCTACTTATCAAGTAAGTTACTTATCATTATAATACTTTAGGAAAATAGTTTTCTCGTGCATAATATAAAAGAACGGATTTTAGATAATTTATTTTGTTGGCAGAATGTCTTCTGATTCGGATAACGAATATATCCCAGGATCATCAAGTGAGTCTGAGGGGAGTTGGTCTAGTGCAGTTAGTGGGCTGACGGGATCGGATGTAAGCGAACAGGAAATGGATGTGGCATCCACATCAAGTACAAAAAGCTGGTGCCCAATAGATATGAACAATCTACCTTCGGCTCCTCCGTGTTTTCCTTTTGTGGGAAATCCCGGAATGACAGTAAACGTTGGGAATACGTCTGACCCTTTGGAATATTTCCAATTGTTTTTTGATATAAATATGATCAATAATATTGTGGATGAAACAAATAGATTCCATTCTCAACGGCCACAAACATCACGCAGTAACTGGACACCACTTACTGGAGAAGAATTTTTTGTGTTCATTAGTATATGTATATTACAAGGTATTATAAAAAAACCCGAGGAGAGGATGTATTGGACGAAAGACGCCAAATTACACACCCCGTTTTTTGGCAGAGTAATTTCGAGAAATAGATTTAGAAATATAAAAAAAAATTTACATTTCATAAATAATGACACTTATAACCCAGACACACACCCCAATCCTAAACTGCACAAAATTTGGCCGATAATTGTAGACCTAAATTCAAAATTTTCGCGATTTTATATACCGGAAAGAGACATATCCATCGATGAGAGTTTGTTGCTATACAAGGGTCGTCTTTCGTGGAAACAATTCATTCCTCAGAAACGGTCTCGTTTCGGTGTGAAATTTTATAATTTATGTGAATCCTCATCAGGATATTTATATAAATTTCTAATTTATACCGGCAAGTCAACTACATTGGATGATAAGTATAAAAATATGCCAGTCAGTTCAATGATTGTGCTAACGTTAATTGATTCGTTGTTAGATAAGGGCTATTGTCTAACAACAGATAGATTTTACTCTTCCCCACAGTTGGCGGATTATCTTGTCACGTGCAAAACGGATTTTTATGGAACCGTACGCACAATAAGACGAGAGATTCCGCCAGTAATCCATAGGCAAAAATTGAAAAAGGGAGAAACAATTGCTTTCCAGAGAGGTAAGCTAATGGTTATGAAATGGCAGGACAAGCGAAGTGTAGCTTTACTGTCTACAGTCCACAATCCTGCCATGGTAACCACACGAACACATGCCGGTAAGTCTGTTGTAAAGCCACAGGTCATTGTCGACTACAACGACACAATGGGGGGTGTTGACCTGTTAGATCAACATCTCCATGACTATGCAGTGGCGAGAAAAGGTGGGAAGAAGTACTATAGAAAAATATTTTTTCATTTAGTAGATTTTTGTATATACAATTCTTTTGTGATGTACAAGAAAAATGGTGGCCAAAAAACAAATTTACAATTTCGACTGACTCTTATTGATAGAATAATAGAAACATATCACACCGAAACGAGGGTAACACACCAAAGTCGGCTGAGAACAATAGGTCCGCTAAGACTAACGGAAAGACATTTCCCGGACTTCGTTCCACCGACTGAGAAAAAAGCTGCTCCCACTAGGTACTGTGCTGTATGTTGTAGAAAACGTGACAGTACTGGAAAAAAAAAAAAAAAAAACACGGTTCTTCTGTATGGAATGCAATGTTGCATTATGTGCAGTACCGTGTTTTAAAATATATCATACTCAATTAAATTTTTAATTTGTATATAATAGTTTTTTCTATAAATCTCTTAACAAATATATTATTTTCAATTTATTTTTCCACTTATTCTTGTATAAACGTATTGCATTATATATTTGCATTATCAATTTATTTTTCCACTTATTCATGTATAAACGTATTGAATTATATATTATTTGCATTATTTTCAATTTATTTTTTCCACTTATTCATGTATAAAAATTTTATATTTATAATTGTAAAAAAAAATACAAATAAATATGTTAACAATAAAGCATTTATTTTATAATAGTTTATCCTGTGCTTAGTTTTTTTATATGCTAACGTCACGATTATGTCTTGAGCTTTGCTGGAAAAACTCCTACAAAAAATTAAAATGTAAAAAAATGCACTATTTTATAAAATATATATTTTAAAACATTTATATAAAACTTTGTTTTTTCATCACGAATTATTTACATTCATTAGGCTTATCATACAGAAAAAAAATCGCAACGGATCACGTGACATGCACAGCTGTGCTGTGTTTATAAATACCTGACTTTGAGATCAGCTGACTGTTGACGATCGCGGGTAGTTTCCGAACATGCCTCAGGGGAAGATGGGTTTCTAGTGACGTATGTAGTAGTTACCGTAAATACTCAAATATATCAATTATTTTTCGAACATATCTACGATTGCTATGAGTGGGGACCGAAAAAATGTTCAATAACATAAACTACTATTGGATATAAATAAATAAAATTTTATGCCGTCATCAACAACATCCAATAGAATGTAAAAATGCTTCGCTCGAGTCAGACTCGAGCGTGGACATTTTAGAAAGTATTGATGACGTGTTGCTCGAGTGACACTCGAGCGTGGATCTTACGTCACGTATTTGTTGCTCGAGTCAGACTCGAGCGCGGCTCAGAAGGGGTTAATATAAATAATTTTTATCGCCGTTGAATAAGAAATGTTTCTTTCACAAGAACTGTATAAAATTACAGTACTGTATTAGACTTACGGTACCTAATTTACATACTGTACAGACAATAGTTCGCTTAAAATCTCCGTAGCGTGGCGCTAGATGGCAAAAAGCATATATATATATATATAATTATAATAAAATTACAATAAATTAAGTTAATATATAATTATATATATAGTACCTAATTTATATATAATTATATGTACAGTACCTAATTTATATATAATACTGTACAGACGATAGTAATCTCTCTGTAGCGTGGCGCAGGACGGCGGAAAGTACTTCGGCTGCCCGATGACGTTTTACATAATTATAGAAGTTTTTTTATCGTTTTTTACAGATACCATCGCAATTTTTTTGTTGTATTATAGGAATCGTAATTATAGGAACCCGTTTTATAGGTGGTCTACTGTATTCTTAAGGAAGGATAAAATGCATGCATTTTTTAAAGTAATGAAGACTTTAAAAATATAGATAATAATTTTAATGCTTTCAAATATTTTTTATTTAAAATTAATCATGCAATTTGAGATCATATTAAGCATAACTTTCTTCAAAAGTGTAACCCTGCAATTTTAAAAAAAAAAAAAAAAACTTAAAAGTTCCCTTTTCTGAATTTAATTATATTTGGAAAAGTCATAATTTATATTTAGAAGTTGAGTTACATCATCAATTTTACACATGTTTTGTATATATACTCTACCCACTTTTAGTCTGAATCCTAACAGCAGCACTCCTAATGAGCAAAATGGACTCTAGGCAGAAAATTCCACTCTGATCCCCAACCAGTTTATCTAGGAACCATGATCACAATCAATGTTGCAGAGTCAGATGGAGTCAAAGTATTAGAGTTTTGTATTAGAGTGGAGTCAAAGTCAATAAAATTTACAACATTGGTTGATAAGCAATCCTGGAGTCACATTTACATGCACATCTCTGCGATGTGGGTGCAAAGGACATCCTGTCTGATAGTTATGAATTGTTCATTGCACAACCAAAACAAAACAAAAAATAAATAAATAAATAAATACTAGGGTTTCTCATTTCCCTGTCTTTTGCTTGTCCCGAAATTACAGGATAAAAGTAAACTGTTTTCCAGGATTCCAGGATAGAATTAATTATTTTTAAGATATACAAAATAGCTTGAAATCAAACGATATAATTATTTTTCAATTTTTAAATATGTTCTGCAACCTCCAAAATCATTAATAATGCTGTGTAATATACATATAAAAAAATACCTTTGAATTACGTAGAAATTTTCACAAATGGAAAAAAAACTTTATTAAAGTTTGCTGAAAACTGCATACAACAACAACAACAAAAACTAAATGCTTTGAATTGAGTTAAAAATTAACAAAAAAATAAACTTAGATCAAACTTCTAACTTGAAAGGTAATTTTCAAGTTTTTTAAATAAAATATAATACAAAATATTATTGTAAATTTTTATAATAAGATTTTAAAAAGCAAAAATGGTCAATACTCTGATCACTCAATCTGATTCTTATTTTAGTAATGAAAAGTCCTACTACTGAGAATGTCCCTTCTGATTCAATATATGTGAGTGGAATCGTGTTTAATGCATTTAAATGTTTAATGTTTAATGCATTCAAGACAGATGTTATGTGTTTTTCCACATGTAGCCTGGAAGATTTCTAGTTCATTTTTGAGATTGTAATACTTTTGCTCTCTAGTATTCCTGCTTTAATAGAAATATCAAGCTTATCTTATAGCCCAATAATTCGTCAGTTCTTTTGTCTTTAATAATCAGGTTTATGAAGAAAAACTTCATACTTGCAAATTTCATACTCACTTGTATCCTTGCCCAATTTGCACAACCTGGTGTTATNTATTGTAAATTTTTATAATAAGATTTTAAAAAGCAAAAATGGTCAATACTCTGATCACTCAATCTGATTCTTATTTTAGTAATGAAAAGTCCTACTACTGAGAATGTCCCTTCTGATTCAATATATGTGAGTGGAATCGTGTTTAATGCATTTAAATGTTTAATGTTTAATGCATTCAAGACAGATGTTATGTGTTTTTCCACATGTAGCCTGGAAGATTTCTAGTTCATTTTTGAGATTGTAATACTTTTGCTCTCTAGTATTCCTGCTTTAATAGAAATATCAAGCTTATCTTATAGCCCAATAATTCGTCAGTTCTTTTGTCTTTAATAATCAGGTTTATGAAGAAAAACTTCATACTTGCAAATTTCATACTCGCTTGTATCCTTGCCCAATTTGCACAACCTGGTGTTATGCAGTTGAAGCTACTGGACATGGTTATAAATTAAGACAGCATAAGCACAATTATTCCAGATATTACATGTTCTGACAAGTAAAGAATTTTCAGAGTCCTGTCACAAATAGGTTATGTATTGATTACTGACAATCTGTGACATGCCATAATGAGGAAACATTAAAAAAAACTAATAAGTAGGTTTAAAATTAATAAATACAAATGTATTCTGACAGTGTATGAGTTAATTATACATTCTATTTGCAAAATTTCTTTGACCTTAACACAAAATAAAAAAATGTGAACTTTTAAGAAACTTACTGAGCTTACTGCACTATATGGCTGAAAGTTTAATGCTTTCAGCCTATTCTTACAGGCCATCTTCAGGAAATTATCATTCCACAAATGAACATAAAGCTTTCGAACACTCATAAATTTAAAGTTTTTGAAGATTTTTAAAAAATTATTACATTAAACGGTTAAATATTAAATAAACAACAAATTACTATTACATTATATAACCAAACAAATGTAAAAATAAAATACGATATCGAAAATACATTAAACTAGTTAAAGCATAACTGCGATATTTTTACAGGTTTTTAACTTCCATTTCTTTTTCTATTACATATTTCGCATTCGACGATTAAAAATAATTTGATAGGCTTAACATGGAGGAAAATTCAATGTGAAGTAGGTTAATAGCAATATACTAATTACATGGGATATAATAATATACTACACTAATAATGGATTTTTTAATACTTTTAGGTTATCCGACTTTTCAATTATCTGACCAACCCCAGTCCCCAATTGAGTCAGATAATCGAGGTTCTACTGTATCCAGGATTGGAAATTTGGATATACCATGCTAATAGATTCAGCCATCTCTCAGTCTATAAATGCTGATCAAACCAGTTTAACGCCTTAAGTTCTTAGCCCGAGTTAACTCGGGCAAGACGAGTGCTTGCGTAGTTCTTCGCCCGAGTTAACTCGGGCAACAATAAAAAATTCTATTGTGAACGTTCTATGCACGATATTACTCGGGAAAAGCTTATTTTGTATTCTATTGGATGTTGTTTATGACATCACAAAATTTTGAAATTATATACCCAATGAAAGTTTAAATTTTGGACAATTTTTGCGGTCCCCTTCTATTTAAAAAGTATACATGATCGAAAATTTCGTGATGTATTTGAATGTTTACGGTAACTGATGCACATCTGTCTAGAAACTGGTCTTCCTCTGCGATTTGTATGAGAATATCCAGCTATTGGCTATAAACAGCTGTTCTCAAGGACATTACGCTAACTACACCGAACAGCTGCGCGTGTCACGTGATCCGTCGCGATTTTTTTTTATTTAAAAGTAAATTCGTTTTTAAATAATATGTAATAAAGGAAATTAAGTTATATGTTAAAATTTTTTAGAAATCTAATTCATAATTTGGTGTATTAAATGTTTTTTTAATTTTTTGTGGCAGTTTTTCCTGTAAAACACAAAAAACAACGTTAGGTTAATGAGGTGTCGATTAGCATATGATATAAGTAATAACAAGAAAATAAAAAAAAAATTATCAAAAAATAACGTAATACAATCGAGTATTTGCAGTAACTAGTTCAGACGTGTGTAGAAAACCTACTTCCCCTCAGGCTGTTGTTGGGAACAACCCGCAAAAGTTTACAATCAGCTGTTTTCAAGGTCGTCCAGCTGTGTATCTGTACTGAAGCTTTTTTATGATTTTTATGATTCAATTTTTGTATTTTTATCATTGTATATTTTATATATTAATTTTAAATATCTTTTGTCTCATTAAATTTATTTTTATTAAATGTTTTGTCATGTTTATTTTTTAAATTATTTTTTATCTACTCTACTCACGAATGGCAGCTTCCCAGCAAACAACGAACCTATACGGAGAAGCTGCCATCGCAGGGATGGGATGCCCCTGTAAAGTTGGCTATCATGATGGAAAGACACCATTTAGAAACCATCCAAGGCGCGAACACAAAAACTGTTTAAAACTTTTTTTTAAATTAAAATAAACTTTTTTTCTTTATTATTTAATAGCAAGGTAATTTTCCAAGCGACCTTTTTCCCGAAACAAGAAACTTAAACGGTTAAATCATAATACTTATCATCCATGGTACTCAAAAAGTTTTTAAATCCCATCTGTACAACCTTATATGATAAAAACAATCAACTTCAACATGAAAAGACTAATATCACAATTACGACTAAACTAATTCTCGCTGTATATTAATAATATATATATTAATCTATCAAATAATTATTGCCCATGGTGTAAATCAGGAGGTACAAATGTAGGTTAAGTGGGGAGGAGGGAACCCTCCTACCGGTAGACCCCCCTTTGCGATCAATAAATGTCTAATAAACCACACCCCTAGGGGCGAACCCTCAAGAGATATAACCCCCCAAAATCGCTCCATGCGTCGTCAACTTGCGTAGTATACACGACTAAGTACGCCTGCAACTATATGTATGTCATTTCTGGTCACGTGACTCCGCTTCAGTAGCGTGTGGTTCATTAGACATTTTTTATATCAAAGGGGGTCTACCAATTGGGGGATGATAACCCATTCTTGAATCGACAGTTTTACCCGGTCTATAATTTAGGGGATTCCCACCCCCTCCTTACCAATTATTCTTCGAAACAAAAGCAAGGTAAACGAGCGAGAGCGACCACCTTTAACACCACTTAGGCTTAATCGACTGTATCCAAGTAAAGGATAAAGAAAGAGCAATCATCGCTCCCGCTCAATGTAAAATCGCACCGAGTCATCGTTAACACGCAAAGTTAATGGGAGTTTTTTTTATCAAATTTATTTAATGGTTTATAAGTTGTAGTGCACAGATTTTCCTTCGGTAAAGTTATTTAAAGCTACTTTCTGATGCCAAGAACGACCTCCAATAGTTTTTTAATTTTTTTAATTATTATATTTTATTTCATATAAATTTAATTAATTAGGGGGGTCGGAAATCTCAATTAAAATTTTAATTTTTTAAAAATATTTAAAAATATAGGCGTAGCTGGACTTCACCCTACTTTAAACCCTAGTCCTCGTGAGACGTCTATGAGAATGCCCCAGGAAATCCAACTCCAGCTGTGTTCAAGGTCATCCAGATGTGTAAACAATGACTCATTGGTGTCAAATTTCGCAGAAAGGCGAGACAAAGGAAGTTAAACTTTGAAGCTTTTTCTTCAAAATTAACACATTTCTTTTGTTTTATTAAGTATTTTTTATGTATTT
>NW_019384881.1:287980-374643 GCF_000671375.1 Centruroides sculpturatus
GAAACAGTGGGACGCACGTTCTAACCTAACCTAACCTATTCTAATAAATTATCATAATTATTACCATTTATATTATTAGAATAGGTTAGGTTAGAACGTGCGTCCCCACTGTTTGCTTTTGTTTGCTGGAATCACACGTCGTCTCCAAAGCGGTCCGGTTTCGAGGCTAAAACAGGAAGAGCCGCCATGATGGTCTACGACCCTGGACATTAACCCTACAGACTAACCTCGTCCATCTTCAGCTTTACGAACACCCAAAGAATCCAACTCCTTTTGCATTACCCTCTTTTCCAACCCTCGTCTTCTAACTTTTCTGTTCGATCCCGGGCGACGCCCCGAAAATGTGCCATCAAAATAATAAAAGAATGGACGATTTTCGAACACTTTTCTTCCTCCCCGTTCCTTTTTCCCGCTCTTGTCTGCCTATGCGCCCTCCAGCGGATGTTGACTTTTTAAAAAAAAAATCTCGTCCTCACCTGCGTAACTTGTGAAGCGGCAGACGAGATTTTTTAGGGAACATTTCTTAATTTCTCTTTCCTTTCATTTACACGAAATGTTTCTTTCTTTGGTGTATTCTTGAATCATTTTTAATTAACGTTTGAATAGGGGCCGGTTACCCTTAAAAAGACCTCCTGGAAGGCATCGCCCAAGTGTTGGGTTGCCAAACAAACAAGCAATTTGAGAAAAGTGTAGACCTATAAATTCACACTCTCGTCTGTCCGTCTGTTTTTTCTTAAGCTGTCAGTGTTAGATAGATGAATGTCGAGATTAGATATGGAAACTTTACGGGTTGTAGGCCCCGATTAACTATACTGTATAAGAACTTCCGATGCAAACCGGAAGTCACTTTATTTTAATTCAAAAACCTTTCCCCTGAGAATAATTAATAGATGACCGTCACGACTCCATAGCTGACGAAAAAGTATGATGTAAGGGGCAAGACACTATAGTACAAATTTGAAATGGAGAGCATATATTTTAAATTAAATAAATAAAAAATTGCTAGGCATTGTAACTATGTCAATAAATAATTCCTCGTTTAAGATTACGTATTTATACATATTAACTAAATTAATCAATAAAAATGTTAATAAAATTAAATTATTTTTACATAGAAAAAAATTTTTTTAAATAAAATAACGCATATTCCTATTTGAATTTGGAAGGTCAGGTGGCGCTGTTTGCGTAATCTTTGCCACTTTGTAAGTAAAACAATTTCTAGTTTTTGCTATTTTTTTACTGGAATTTAAAGGCTTAAATACTTGTGTAAGCTAATTTAAGTCATTTTCTACTAAATTAAAGTGTTTCACGTGCACAGTAACAAAATTATGTGTTATTGTATGTATCGAAATTTACTAATGATAATGCCACGTGACGTGCTCTCAAAAGGTGTGTTGTTTCAAGATAAAGCGTTTTTTATAAATGAACACACAAAACTATCCTTCTCAGAAGCTTTAAATGGAATTAGTTATATTAATAATATCGATAATACACAAACTTCTGATAAATCAAACGGAGAATAACAAACTTCACCTGTTACTAGATGATAGCATCACAGATGATAATACAACTGCAAGAGGAAGGTTTAGGTCACATAATTGGCTTAAAACAATGTAAAATTGTTCCATGAAACCCAGTGAATTAACCTATTTAAAACCAAATAATGAAGTCCAAAAACAAAATCCTACGATGAAACCGGATCTACGTTAACGAATGTTTTATACAGCTGACCAGTTAAAAGCTGTATGCTCCTAAATAACGTAAACAAAAGTTAGGTGCACTCGAACGGTGTCTATATGCGAACGGAGTATCGGAACTAATTTTCAAATCTGGAACTACTAATCGACTTTATACAACCTTATACCCTAGAAAATGTTGGTAAAAAATTCTCAAAGTCTGAGGTATTAAACTATATTCCGGCCCAAAATAATGGAATGAAACTGTTAAGTCAAGCGGATAAATCTGAACTCTTATTTCAACTTATTGATAAACAGAAAAAGTTTGAAAATGGATGGTTTGTGTCAGTCCAGACATCTGATACTGTATGATTAAAACAAAAAGAATCTACACAGGCTTAAAATCTTGTCCAGTGATAGATTTCATGTCAGTAATCCTATGTTATAATTGTAAAAAATATGGTCGTTTTGCCAAAATACGTACCCCAGCAAAATCTGGGAGCTATGAACATTGCATAAGGAAAAATGATACACTGCTATAACATGCACTAATTGTCTTAGATGGAGCAAAAAATGGGAAGAAGACAACATTTAAATAAATCATCGAGCAAAGAATCCAACCTTCTTTTTGCATTCCAGAATTGAAACAAAACTTATTGTGTTAACGGATTATGTTACTCATGAATTGTATCACAGGTCTATTGCTTTTACAACTATATATGCAACATGCTTAGACTTCCACAAACAGGCTTTTACAGCATGTGTATAAAACTGAGGTGATTATTTCATTCTCCCAATACCCCTACATTTTGTATAGTAAAATAGTGTACTTTTCCCAATCATAGAAAATTTTTTTTGTACCAAATGATGGAATCCTTTTGGCATGTGTCTATTCAGATATCACTATAATGGCAGTGCCTTTTGCTACACCCAATAACTGGTGTCAATAATATCACTTGAATTTTACTCCAAAATATGTCTATCCTCAGCCTACTGCACTTGCTTTCCCATTTATTCATATCATCAACACAATATTTGATATCTTAGAAAGTAATAAGTACTAATTCTAACTCCAGTATCATAAAATAGTATGACACACTAGAAAATGAGAGTGGCAATAGATTTTGTGAATTTATGTATGAGTATCAATTTAGCATAATAAACTCTAAATCTGACTCATCTTTCCATTCCACACAAGGAGAAAGTTGGATAAATATAATGCTTGCTGGGTCGATGATAATGTATTAATTGAAAACTGGAGTCATGTTAGTAAGAAATTTGTTGTGATCACAGTGCTTTCTTTTTTGATATTATTCTTCCTTGTAAACATCTGATTGACCATACCTTAGACTACAAAAACAAAATGACAAACTGAAACTTCAGAGACTGTCTCTCTAAGAAACTCTGATCTTGAAATGTTACTATCATTACAATCCCCATGCCACAGATACTAGTACTTTATAATTTAAAAGCAACAGCAGATGAAGTGATTGTGGCAAAACTACTGGCATTAATTAAAATAGATCCCTGGTGGACACTAGAACTAAGGTCTATAAGAAAACATCAACATTTACTTTTTAATGTTTAGTTAACTGATGGGGGGCAGTGTGAGCCTGAAATGTGTAGTAATGCTTGTATTAACTGAATAAAGGTGAGAAAACGTCAAGTGTTTAATAGTAGCACAAATTTTGTGTTTGAGCACCAAAAAAATCAACAGTTTGAGTTGCTATCAATGGCAGAACAACCTAGACCTATTCTGGTTTCCCAGACAAAATATAAGACTGCCCTAAAAACAGTGCAAGCCAAAATCACATCTGGAAGAAGTACTGCTCCACTACAGGTAGCAATAACTCCTTGAGAATAGTCTATAAAATCTTAGCAAGAAATACACCAAACAGCTACACCAATCCCATCAGCAACAATGAAACTAACATTAACATTTCAATGCATTCTGAATGCCATTGATTTCATTGCCTGTTACATTTTATCTCAGGAAAATGTGGAGTCATATAATACTATAACTTCTATAAGAAATCTCTGAGAAATGAATAGCTTAGATCTGCTATCAGCCAGTTTTTTCCACTTTGTCATAAAAGTTGAACTGCATGAAGTTATATACTCTGCAGATCCAAAGAAAGCCCCAGATATAGAGAGCAAAGATCATCTTCTTACAAGGAACTTATAAACTAATAGAAATTTTCTCCTAAAGACAAAAAATTTCTGCTGAACATGCTTCTATTTTTCTCAACACCAGAAGGTAATCAAAGTTATTCTACTTAAGAAAGATTGAAACCAATCCAATAAATTTGTTGAATCATCCTTCTTCCAGTTTTGGATAAAATTGTACAAAAACAAACTTAAACAGACTTCATTGCATTAGTTAGAGGTTGGGGTTTATCTCAACTAACCAATTTAATTTTTACTCAAAATAAATCAGCAGAGGATGCAATCTGCGCTTAACAAACTTTATTGAAATCAGTTTCAAACAGTATTTATTCACAGCAGCAATTTTCCTGGATTTTGAAATTGCCATTGACAATGAAATAATAGTACCTGTAGACAACTGGAGAAACATAAGTATCAAGCACATTGACTTCCATGATACATCCGAAATTTACCACAATAGCCTTGAGCTTTAAAAGCCAGTGGAAGCAGCTTTGTTTCTCAGATCAATGTAACTTCTATGGTGCTTAAAATGTATGGCTGTAAGTAACTGAAACTATTAGCCTGTAGCTAAGTGAATTGAAAGTTGATTCTCAGGTGTCTGAATTGTTCATAATTGATATTTAAAGAAATGCATGAAACCATTAGTGATATATTGTTTATGTTTAATTAAATGTAATGCAACATCTATGCATTTTCATTAAATACAAAAGCAATTGATTTTCTGTAGTTAATAGTGAAAATATCAAAATATGATTTAAAAATGATTCTACAAGATAAAAAAAAAAAGAATTATTTACATCATAAATTTTTCTTCAACTAAACATGAAGCAATTGAGATATATAATTTTTATTGCATTGTATACTGTGGGATGCTGATTGGGTTGTCTTAGATTAAGGATTTTTCGATCAGTTTTTGCAAGGTTTTGATAACATACAAAGCATCTATGACATTACTTAGTGTCTGCATTTTTTAACACAGGCTTGTTTTGCTAATCTTGCATTGCATTGAGATAATTGTCCAACTGTTAAGTTGAAAACAAGTTTTTTTTCTGTATTTTGTTCTCAAGTTTTCATTAGCCACCTCTTAATTTTAATGTACAATGTGAGCATTCACTACAGCATCACCCTGTAAAGTACTATATTATTTTTCCGACTTTCCAACGATTATCGACACTACTGTGTGCTGGAAATAGCCGTTCCCTAACGGGTACTTTACGCGGATTCGCGTTAGTGTGCCAGGCCTGGACTTTAAGCGTGCACCGAATTAAATAATGACAAAGTTTGTCAATAACAAAATCAAATATTTAATTAAACTTCTAGTAATAAACTCTATACAGTATTTAGTAAAAATCAAACAATAATTTATTCAATGAAATTCAACAAGAATCAATCCGACAAACTCAAATCAATCTATTTCTAACTTAATTCTATTCCCCTTTGGAATTCGACAAAATCAAAGAATTAACTTATAAACAATAATTCTTATAAATTAAAGATCCTAATCGTCACCTCAATATACTAGGAACCTATTTCCTCAAACTCTCAAGACTTTCTATAATCGTCGATCCACAAATCGAATAACTTCAAAATCCTATCGGACACCTCTCTCGTTCACTGCTACGAAGCTCACCAAAGCTCGTTGCTATCAGGAATTCACCTCGTTCGTTTTCACTTGAGTTAGAGGCTTTATAGTGTGAGGTGACGTCACAATTCTGAATGAGCTCACTCTCCTCATTTACATAATTATCTGTAACATTAAATTTTTCTCGTTTATCTGGCAGATTATTTTCCGACAATACTTCGCTAACCTTTTACATTATTCTTTTTAACAATTATCGGGATGCTTTATTATTTTAAGGTTTAGCGATTCCTAACTGGGTTGTGGGGTTTCCCCCCCCTTTTTCTCGGTGCGGACTTACTTTTTTCCGCTTGGGAAGCGCAAGTGTGCGCGAGTTTTTCTACGGCGCTTTTCTTTCGTCGGTGAGTTGGTTTTTCTTCTATTTTTAAGTTACTAAGGTGAATGGTGAGGAAACCTTCGTCTTAACTAAACATAAGCCCCAAACAAAATATAATGAAAGCAAAATAAAAGTAAAATAAAAATAAAGCTCAGACTTGGTTCCTTACAACCCATTAGATGAATGGGCAGTTTTCAATACTCCCCTTTGTAATAAAGGTGATCAGCCAAATCAGTATATGTTTTACACTTGTAATTAACTACAACAATTGTTTATTACTTAGTCTTACCAGAATGACTGACTGATTTGAGTTCAGCAAAGTACTAAATTACTCCCCTACTAATATCCTACTAAATAATAAAAAAATGGAAAACTTTATTAAAATCAATGGAAACACAGAAAGCAAAATAATGAACAAGCATATCATGAGATGTTGCACTGAAACAAAAATAAACTCATTTTCATATGAATTGGCAAATCATGCACATGGCCATTAGAGCAAATTTCGGTGTTAACGCCACATGAATCAAATGGTATTTCTTAGCTCAAAAGAGTAGAAAAATATGTTCATTAATAACACATTCAGTGACACTTACCAACTCAATTGCTATCATTAAGGTGACCAACTTTTTACAATGAAAAGGAGGACACAAATAAATTGAAGGAAAAAATACTGTAAATAAAAGAAGCATTGTATTCATTGCAACAATAATACAGTATGATAATTTCTATATAATATTTCCTATTCATCTTTCACAAGTATTTCTTCAATGACTTTGAAACTGTTTAATATTAACTCTCTCTTTTTATACTAAAATTCTTATTGTCAACTTTGAAGATGACCTATTTTCTATTTTATAATCAAGTCTGAATTAAACAATATAAGCTTTTGCACTTGCTCAGTTTGTCATTCTTTTGAAATTATTTATTGTAACAAGAACAATTAAGCAACATGTCTGCTGAAGGTAGGTATTTTATTGTTTAAATGTAATATTTTTATTATGATATTTAATAATAATAAAGAGTTCAATATAAAACAGAATGCTAAGGAAAGAAGACACAAATGAAAATAATTATATAGAAAATGAATTTAAAAAACCGAATCATAACTTGGATTTCTGTTTAGATAAAAACAAACAGATGAAAAATTCATGCATATAAAGTCACTGATAAATTATGGAGGGATGGAGTTTCAAAGTAATATAATTAAGGGTAATTATAATTAAAATAAAGAGATTATATTTTAGATGTTTATGTAGCAATATATAAAAGTGATACCGGTGGTTGTGGTGATATAATTTTTTTAAAATGTGTAATTAATAAATTAATAAATATTAAGTGTAAGAATAAATATTACAAATATTCAGTAACTAGAAGAAGCTAAAGAATTGTTTTCATATCTTGTCCTCCTCCAACATCTCAAGAACACAAGTCATTACGGGTGGAGTCGACCTTTGAGTCTACTCAATCACCTGATATGCAAAAATGTTAAATAAAATTCTTGTGAAGGGACAATTACAATAAGAATATATTAATAAATGTGATGGCAATAACAGTAGTATATATTAAAAAATTCACAAACTAGAAGAAACTACAAAACTTGTCTTCGCATCTTGTCCTTAGAAACACAACTGTAATTGTGCTTTTCCCGAGAATTTTTTAAACAATTTTTCATTTTGAGGCAGCAAGTAGCCTAAAATATAACATCGACTTTTCTCATAAAGAGTGTTATGTTCCATAGGTGGTGTCAACATCTCTGGAACATAACAGTCTTCATGAGAACAATTTTTTACTTTCTTCTAGTTTCTGAATATGTTTAATAATATTTATTACTGTCCTGGCCATTCCATTTATTAGTATGTTTTTATTGGGGTAATTATTGTTTTCTATATTGTGTACATCTCAACATTAAACAATAAAAATTCAAATTATTGATCTTAAAAATATATTAATATAAATTCATTAAAATTTCCTGTTAATATTTTAAAAATATTAAATATTTGACAATTAATGTGCTTGGATATGAAAAAAAGTTAATTTATCTCATTTCTATATATAAATGTTGATTTACATATATAGAAAGTTAATTGTAAAGAGAGTAGGAATTAATAAAAATGTTTATTAATTATTAATCTCTTTTTAATATACAAAAGTATGTGATATATTATAGAAATTTAAAATTTTATCTTGAAGAAGCACCAATCTTAACCAAAATTTAAAGGATATTAGTATTTTATCAAGCTGTCTGGTTTTAACAATACAGTGGGTTATCGGTTAACGAGCAAATCAGATAACGAACACTTTCACGAAAGATTTTTATGATCAGACAATGAACACTTCACTGAACAAACATAAGAAGAAGCAAGGTAAAATAATGAATACCAATTGGTCTACCCTTATCTTAAAGCGACAATTCGAAACTTTTCGGAGCGCGGGAGACGTCGACATCGACTTTCTACCCAGTATAAACTGATCGGATAGTATTCCCTCAAACTTTGAAACTCTCCCTTGTAATTCCAGCCTTTTATATTTCTGACAGAAAGAATTCTTTTACGTTTTCTACTGAAAATGTGGATTAATGCCAATATTTGCTATTAAAGATCTTTTGAAGAAGTGGGAGGATGTCAGAACAACGGTCTTAACCAGGCAGACAATGTCATCCAAACCAGGTTGAGGTTAATAGGAGTAGGGATCTCTACAATTACAATGCTATTAATTACTTATGAAAAATCACGAAGAAGACAGAAAAGCAATCGACATTGGACAGATTTTTTAACCCCCACAAATGGAAAAAACATGACTAATAAAAATGCAAGACCATGTATATATGTATTTTTATTATTACATATGAATAAATGTAGTAAGAAAGTATATATTTTATATATTTTTTATTTTTGGGGGTCTCCAGAACGAATTAATCAAATTCCCATAGAAACCTATGGTAAATTGATACTCAGTTAACCAACAATTCGGATAGCAAGCAAAGTCTTGGAATGGATTATGTTTGTTAACTGATCACCCACTGTATATTCTATTTATAATCATAAAAGGCAAGAATCCACTAATAATTCTAATACTTAAATTTATAAACTGTTGTGAGAATAGTTCAATGTCATAGATATTTTAGTAATGATAATTGCAATGTAATTAAATGAATAAAAATTAATATTTACAGATGTATCAATTCAAATGTCAAATAATTGTTATTGTATAAATTGCTTCATGATCTTTATCTTTTAAAACAATATTTTAATGAATGCCAGAATAACTGACAGTGATTACAAACAAAATATTGAAGTGTTAATACAGAATTTTGATAAAGACGATGATAATATAAAAGCTGGAAGTGCAATTTCACAATATTTGAGTAAATTTTGTTTCCAACTTTTTAGTAAAATCTTTTCTAAATGCTTCTATGAAAAGTGTATTAGAAAATATTGAATGAACACAAATTTTATATATAATTACGTATTCATTTTAACTTCATCTTTTAATATAGTCCATTGTAACCTGAAAAATTTATATTATTATGTATTCAATTAGTCTGTTTAAGGCCAAGTTTTATGTCTCACTTTAGTCTAAAATTTTCCTGTCATTTAGAAAAACCAGTTTTTTTTCCAATTAAAATACACTAACTTTTTAAAGTGTACTATTTTGTGTATAAAAGAACCTTATTTTACATTGTGATATGGTTTTCATCAGTAACAATGTTTAATTCCTTTTCTACAGAAAGGCACCATAATTTTGTCTATTAGGTGAAAATATTCATGAATTTCTTCACTAAAACACATTACTTGTGTGACCCATATAAGTATAAAAAATCTAATTTTTCATCACTAACATTTTCCTCTTGTAAATTGCCATTTTTCAATGAATTCTCACCTCGAGCTCCAATTTAAAACAATTTATCCATACTGAACATGCACAAAATAAAAATTTGAAGATTATAATACAGGCTAGAAGAACTATTCAATTAGATATCACATTTTTTAAAATTCTAGCAAAATTCATCTCAGTTGAAAAATGTAGTACATAGTAAACGAGTATACTTGGCTTCTCCAAGTATACTGATGGATGGCCTTGAAAGTTTAATATTCATTGTTGTGGAAAATTCTTTATAATTCTTATACACGTTGCAAAAATGAAGTAGGAAACTTTTCATTTAACCTTCAAAAAATGTTTATGTATATTCTGGAATGTACATTTTTGCTTTGTAGCATTTGTAATATCTGATATGTAAAGTTTTATTTTTATTTTTAGATTGTTTCTGGAACATCGTCTCCATTTTCCTCAGATGACTACATTTGACAGATAATGGTCGAAATGCTTTCCTCAACTGATGTTTATTTGGGTATTTGAAGACATCACTGGTTCTGTCTGTGTATTTAATTTAATTCATGCTCAGAAGATTAACTTTTGATTAGAAATGCTACAGTTTATCAGCTAAATTATTTTGCATGATGTATTTAATTAAAATATGTTAAATGTTAAATTTTTTATTTGTGTATAAATAAATATTTTCTTAAAAAAAAAAGATAGAAATTAAAAATTTGAATTTTACATGTTACATGGTGCCACTTTTATGTTTTAAATTGACTGTTCAGTTACATTGAAGTCAGCCTTGAAGTAGAGAATTGGTATAGTTTTATTGTAACTATTCAATGAATTGAAAGTTGTTTTGGGATGAGCAAACACTTTAAGGAAGAAATTCAGTGTTGTTTGAGTGTTTCTTCTTATGAGTGGTATCCTTTTTTGTGCCGTCATCTTCACTTGGGTACATACCTGATTAGAAGGGAAGAAAGAAGAGAAAACAACAGTGAATATGTTTAATGTGCCACACTTTGTTCACTACCAGTGATATGCTTCAGTTCTCCTTTGTTTATAGAGAAAAGTTAACAGATGTTTTACGTTTTCTTTCTATTGGTTAGCCAACAATCCTTTCTGTTTTGACACGGAGACCAATGGTTAGCAATAAAACATACTTATCTTCCATGACTGCTAATTTCTCATTTATATATTTTATGTTCATGATATCCAAGTAGATATTTCCAGGACATCTTTCCATACTTCAATCTTGTCTAAAATTCATGATAAGATCCTGTTACTTAATTTTTTAAAAAAGGGTATAATATTCTCATATTCAAAAAGGGTCTTTTCATCATCTCTCTGACTGTCTTTTTGATTTCAACAATTAGTCTGGATGTCCAATGTTTTTAAACCTGACATAATAATTTATAGTGTTGATCGAAGAAGAAAATCTTATTGGTGATTATACTGGGAAGAAAAAATAGAAGTGAGATTTCTGAAGAAGTAGAAGACAAGATTTCTCAGGTAATATCCATTTTATATAAAATAAAATATGTTATTGATGTAAGAAGTCTTGATCTTTGATCTCTCTTCAATGGTTCAAGTTTCAAGTTAAATTAGTGTAAAGAAAATTAAGTAGATTTCTATTATTTTCTGAAGATATTTTTAAATTCACATATTTTGGGAAATATTTGAGTATATATAATTTTTGTGACAAAAGCTCTTAATATGTGAAAATAGAAGGGAATTATCTTTTGTAATATACACAGATTTTAATTATTTTAGATAAAACTAGTTTGAATATTTAATATGTATGAAGCTAAAACTTTACGGTGTAGAAGAAAATCTATACAATTATTAGTTTTTGTTTCAAATTAATTTTTTTAGAAAATATTTGATGTTTTCTTACCAGATTTAATATAGAACTTTGTTATTTTATTTGCAGATTTCTAATTTGCCAATAAAAACCATTTCTGTATAACAAATGAAGAATTGTTTTCAGAAAAGTCAAGTATTAAAGGATGTGTTTATTAAATTCTTTTGCTGACAGAAGAATGAAACTTTCTTATAAGAAATGATATAAGAAAATATGAAAGAAGAAAACATTTTTGATGCAAATGAAGAAAAACACAAAATGAAATGAAGATATTTTTAAAAAATGCTTCATATAAATAGTTTTCAGAAAACTTAGAAATCACGTTAATTTATGATAGTATTTCTCTGTGTTGCTAATGTTTTGTGAACACTTTGGTAAGCACTTATTGTATATAATGCAGTAAAATCATTCGAGGAGGTTGTAACATTTAAAGTTTAGTTAAAGGATTGTTATTAGAAAAATGCATATAATTTTCTATCTGCCCACAAGTTTAACATTAATTTAAAAATAGTTTGGTTAAATTTATATATTTATATATTTGACTGATGATAAATTAAAGAGAGTTTTGGTCTCTTTAATTTAAAAGTATCAAAAGCAATATCTAACATAGGTTTTGATATTTTTATTTCTCATATTTTACAGGTTTCACGAATCAAAAGAATGGAAAATATCGATGCGAAAGTTGCAAGAAAGAATTCATTTCAAAATATTATTTAAAACATCATCAGAAGTTTCACACCGGAGAAGGTCTCTTGTCTTGCGAATTCTGTAATCGTAAGTTCAACACTACCAGCAGTCTAAGTAATCATGTCAAGGTTCATACCGGAGAGAAACCCTTTACCTGTCAATATTGCAGACAAGGGTTTTCGCAAAAAGGTAGTCTGATGAAACATCTTCGAACTCACACTGGGCTGAAACCTTACCCTTGTGAATATTGTGGACGAAGTTTTTCAGAAAAAGGAACTCTGAGAGATCACCTTCGAACTCACACGGGGGAGAAGCCTTACACTTGTGACCATTGCAAACGAAGTTTCAGGCGAAGAACTACCCTGGTACTACATCTTCGTGTTCACACTGGAGAGAAGCCGTACTCGTGTCATTATTGCTCAAAAAGATACTGTTCTAAATCAACTTTAAATCATCATATTATTACACATCATGATGATGAGAATATAGAATAGTGATATGTTTTATGAAGCAAAATGTGAATAACAAAAAAGGGATGAAAATGATTAACTAATTGTGTTTCTTTGAAAAAATATTTGATACTCGTATTTAGATTTTATTCAACGTAAAATAATTGAATTTTTGAAGTTTTAATTTTTTTGATTTGCAATTTTTACATTTTATATAAAAGATTTGATTTTATGGACGTAAACTGGAAATGTTTTGTAAAATTTTTGAATAAATGACAGTTAAATTTTAAATTTGTACAAGGTTTTCCAGTTTTTACAGGGAAGAAAGTAATAGAAATACCTCAAAATGAAATTACAAACAAATTTTAGATAATTAGGTGTACAATAGAATGTTTAATATACAATGTTCGATAAATTAAAACTAGTAACAAAGCTGTGACGACCCGGTACCATAATGATAAAGACACTTTTACATTATACATTCTAAACCAACAACAAAAATGAATATTTGAAAGAAAAGGTTTATTTTATTTTTCTATTTGCATGTGATGATATAAGAAATTATTTCTTCTCTGTGTGAAAAAAAAGACTGCTTCAGGGTTTTCCATTGGGATTACTGTATAATTAACCAGTAATTATGTAAAATACTTGTATGTCATTTGAATGTCTTTCAAAATCATAATCCTCTAACACCAAAGCAGTATATTGTAATTCAACACGTCATTTGCTTATGTTATTGACACTATATATTGATCTGCAGAATTTAATATTGTTATCATATTTGTTGGTATTATTTATTTTGCCTTAGCCGAAGAAACAGTGCAATTTCTATTAGTTTTCTAAATTAAAAGTATGGTTGTTTTTTTAATTCTAATTGCAAGTTACAAGCAAAAGAAAAGATTAAATTCACGAAATTTATATAAAAAATTTATTATTTCCATAATCTAAAATGTTATAAAATTATTATTATTCATAATTTACTAATAATTTCTGTGTAATGAATGAATTGTTTCCAGGAGAACACAAGAAGAATTAAAGGATGTGTTTACTATTATTTGCAGAAGACTGAAATTGAAGCCAGTAACAAATGATATAAGAAAACACAAAAGAAGCAAACATTTCATGCGAATGAAGAGAAATACAAAATAAAATGAATGAATAAAGAGTGCTTTATATAAATTGTTTTAAGAAGAAAATAGAAATTACATGAATTCTTGATAGTGTGGGTAATATTTGTGAACACTGGTAAGCGCTTATTGTATATGATGCAGTAAAATCATTCGAGGTGGTTGTAACATTTAAATTTTAATTGAAGGAAAATGCATATAATCTTCTATGTGACCACAAAAGTTTATATTACTTTAAAAATGGTGGGGTTAAATTTACAAACCTGACTGACAATAAATTATAGTTTTCATATTTATCATATTTTACAGGTTTTACAAATCAAGAGAATGGGAAGTATCAATGTGAAAGTTGCAAGATAGAATTTATCTCCAGTTATTCTTTAAAATGCCATCAGAAAATTCATACCGGAGAAGGTCTGTTGTTTTGCAAATTCTGTAATTGTCGATTCAACTGTTCCAGCAATCTAAGTAAACATGTCGAGATTCATACCGGAGAGAACCCATTTATCTGTAAATATTGTAGACAACATTTTGCACAAAAAGATCATCTGAATGTACATCTTCTAATTCACATAGGGGAGAAGCCTTACACTTGTGACCGTTGCAGACGAAGTTTTACACAAAAAAATGCTTTAAAAGAACATCTTTGTACCCACATAGGAGAGAAGCCTTACTCGTGCCATTATTGCTCAAAATGTTACTTTTCTAAATCTACTTTAAATCAACATATTATTAAACTTCATGATAATTAGATTGTTGAATAATGATGTCTTTTATGAATAACGAAAAGGGATCAAAATGATTAACTCATTGCATTTCTTTGTAAAAGTTGTATTAGTATTTTTAGTTTATTCAACATAAATAATGAATATTTGAATTTTTAATTATTTTGATTTGCAATTTTTAGATTTTATATAAAAGATTTGATTTTATGAATGTAAAATGGAAATATTTTGTTTAATTATTTTTGAATAAATGGTGGTGGTGGTTTAACTTTTTATTTTAAATTGGTGCAAGGTTTTCCACACTTTGTATGGGGAGGAAAACAAAAGAAATAACATTAAAATAAAAGTATGGAAAAAATTCAGATAATTAGGTCTACAATGTTTAATACAGTATACAATTTATTTATTATTTAATAGTTCACAAATCACAATCCTGTATACTGTTTAAACAGAATATATACATATGTATACAGTACATATTCATACATTTTTTGGGAATCATCATTTCTACTAATGGGGATCAGTATTTCTCCGCACCGCTTTCACATAATAGGGCTTAGATACAATATTCTTTACAATGACTTATACTTTAAATACAATTATACAAAACTTAAAAACAAATTACAAACTACTGAGCAACTCACTCAGGAAAATTAATTACAATTTAACCTGAGCTACTTTGCTCTGTATGATCTTAAAAAAGGTAACAAGCTGCCTGTATGTCTGTTCGTTCTTGATTAATTGGTACACACCACAAGGCCAGTGTAACCCTTCTTCTAATACAACCATTTCGAGATAATGTCTTCCAGATGTCCATTCTAAGCAATCATAAATAAGATGGTCCAAAGTCTCCATCTCCTCTCCACATACACATTCATTTTGTTCATCCAAATGAAACCTGCTCCTATATTCTCCGAGGCCATCGTGTCCCAAAAGAAATCAAGTTTATGCTCTTTCCCAAACCACTTAAGATGGGAGAGTTTTTCATCAATATTTGGGAGTAAGTCAAAGGTTTTCCTCCCTTTTATACTATTTGTCCAAGTCTGTTGCCATTTCTCTATAATTTTACTTTTTAATGCCTCTTTTCCCCAGGACTGTGGAATTGTGTTAAACACTTTTTCTTTACCAGTGGCTGCTGCTGTGGCCAGAAAATCAGCCTGTTCATTCTCATATATACCGACATGTGCTCTGACCCATTTAAAATAAAACTTCTCTATTAGACCATGTTCTCTGAGTTTTGTCTGAATACTAAAGACCTGCTGATATTTACATTTACAGTTAGTGAGGGCCTGAAGAGCGCTGCAACTATCTGTATTTATACAGACACCTTCTTTCCATTCATGTTTTATACACCATTCAACAGCTTTGTCTATGGCCAATAAATCAGCCTGAAAATTATGCTTCCAACGTAACTTTGTCACTATGAATTTCTTCATTATGCTCATAAACTATGAAAGCGGCTCCAGTGCCTGAATCAGACCTAGAGCAGACTGTATATATATCAGTCTTAATTAGGTCATTAGCCAGCAGCCTTGCCCCTACACTTTCAGCTGGGTGAGGCAGTTCCTTTACTAAGATATCTCGTTCATAATTATTTAGATCAATTGAAATATAGCTCCTGTTATCCTCTCCTCCTTTCTTTAGCCAGTACCTCTGAGCTCTTTCCTCTATTATTAATTGAAGAGGCACTTTTCCTGCTAACACCATAAGAGCCTTTGTAGATGTAGTCTTAAAACAATTTGTAAGCTTCAAAAGAGCAGTTCTTTGAGCCTGCCTAAGGCACCTCATCTGATTTGTATTTCTGACCTTACCACTCCACACCAAAGCTACATAAGTTATTATTGGTATAAACATACCATCATATATAGCTTCCTTTGCTTCTGACTTGAGCCCCCAGGTCCCATAAGCAACCTGGGCCAACTTATTAAAAGATATATTAGATTTTTTTTAAACTGCTTTACATGCATATTCCAGCTCAACCTGTTATCGATTATTACACCCAGATATTTTATGTTATTCACCTCCTCAATCTTATCATTCCTCATCCTTATAATTGGTGGCTTTTTCTGCAAAGCTGAGGTAAAATCCTTTGCAAATATCATGATTTTTGTCTTTTGTGGTTTAAATACTAACTTGGCCTTTGCCCCACTGATCTACATTTTTCAGTAGGCTTCCACACTACATCTCTGTTTCTACGAGAATGCCCAGAGCAAATTATCATTGTCATCGGCATATGCCATGCATCGAACTCCTCTCCTCAATATTTTCCTTATTATACTATCAAATTGAAGTATCCAAAAACTGGGCCCGGACTTTGAGCCCTGCAGGCATCCTCTTTCTAGTACATTCTCCACACTCAAATAATTAGAATTATACTTTGCTTTCCGCTCATTAAAGTAATCCTTTACAAGATAATACAGATTCATTGGACAATTGTTAGTCCTTAAGTGGTGGAGAATCATTTCCCACCACACAGTGTTCAAAGCACCCTTAATTTCTAAGCTTATAGCTACTGCATATTTGGCTCCCTGCACTACTATGACATCTTTCACAACTTTATTTATTGCGTCCTGTCGACCTTTTGGCCCTAAACCCAAACAACCTCTTCAATTTTATTATCATGCTCCCAATGCCACATTATCCTTTTAATCATTAGGTCATCTAAGACCTTACCCATTACAGGCAACAGGCTTATCGGCCTGTAACTTCCAGTGTGTGTAAAATCCGTTTTCCCAGGTTTTGGGTTTATCACTATTCTTGCCCTCTTCCATCTTTCAGGAAATACTCCATGCCTCAGACATTGATTATACGTCGTGAGGAGTACCTCTGGACAGGACTCCCACATTTTCCTTACTATTTGAATCACAAATCCATCATCACCTGGGGCCTTATTTGCTTTTATGTTATTTATATTCTCTTTAACTTCTTCAGCTGTAAAATTTGAGGGTCTTCCCTCTCTTCATATACCTCCTCTACCACTTGCCTGATTTTCCTATGTTCCTCATTTATGAACAGTCCTGCTGTCTTCTGAAAAGAATTGATCCGAAAGGTAAGGAATTGTTTCCTGCATTGATCTAATGTATCCACATTGGGTATTGACTGTCGTAGTTATTGTCTTCCTTGTTAGATTTTATCTTTCCTGTACTGAGCTTGAATGTAAAACTCCATGGATCACTTGGATTTTCCTTGCAATAAGCTTTCCAAGAACTTAACTTATAATCCTTAATCTTTTGCTTATAATGCTTCTCAAACCTTAGTATGCTCTTTCCTTCTTTTTCCTTTTCCTTCTGATCCCAGGAATGCTGAAACCTCCTCCTTAATCTTTTATTGTTCCTCCTCAAGAAGGTAAGATTTACATTCCACCAAGGAATCAAATGCCTCCTGTCTCTTCTGTGGTATACAATCCTCAAATATCTCATTAATCTTCTGAATAGCACTATCTATATTAGCCTGTACCTCCTCCTTTTCCAAGCAATTCCTATTTATTAGTTCAGAGTTCATTTATATACACCGGGCCGAAAACTTCGCCCAGTCTGCCCTGTTAATATCAAACTTCTTCCCTTCAATTCTCTCTCCAACCTTTGGGAGTTGAATCTTAAAACTTATCGGCGAATGGTCACTGAGACAACTTTCCGCCTTAACCTCCCATTCACCTATCCATCTTAGACCTTTACTATTACACATCGTTAAGTCGATCCATCTTTGTCCTCTAGGCCCAACAAACGGTGGCGATGCCGGATCATTAACTACATGCAGCTCATGCACTGCTAAAAATTCTAGGAATTCATCGGCCTCAGTATTCTGCAATGGATCTCCCCAGACTGGAGAGTGGACATTAAAATCCCCTCCTATAATAATGGCCTGTCCTGTAAACTTTTGCATTATCCTTTCAATGCCGTTATAGATGTCGGCCATCTCTTCTCCGAACGGGCGGTATATACTCACAATTATAGTCCTCTGGCCAAAAACAATTATCTCACAACATATACACTTATGATTACTTATATCCTTATGAAAAAGGATATCAATATTCAGAAGAGCCGCTAGTTGTTTGAACACCCGTGGGCAATACCGATTATGCCACCCCCTGTTTAACTACGACTATCTACGCTGAGCTCGCTAGTAAGGCTCTCTAGTGTTGTCTTATAAGGGTGTGAAAAAAGAAAAAAATACTTTACAAAGAAAACTATTTATTTTTATTACTAAGTTATTTTTGTTTACTTAAGTGTAAAGCCATATAAATATTTATTTACAGAAATTTAACTCTTCTTGACTTTATGTTTGCGAAGTCTGCTATGAATTTTCTTATATCAAAGCTGTCTAAGATTTTGTGTTCAATTGAAACTATAGCTAAATTATTTAGTCTTGCTGGTACATTGTTGATCTTAAATAGTTTTTTATAATTTTTAACTTTGAAAAGGACCTTTCACCAAATGCAACTGAAACCGGCAATGTAAGTAATATTCTTAGTGCTATTGCTGTGTTAGGAAATGTTAATATTAAGTCATTAGTAAGAAGATATTTTAATAGGGTTTGTGGATCATTAGAATGGTTTTCTGGAAAATGCAACTTTAACGTACAGATTTCAATCATACAAATCAATACCGCCAATGTCTGTTTCACTACTCGAATCGTCTTTAAGCTTCAGATTTAAATGCTAACTAAGTTAAAATATGATTAATTATACTTAGACCCATGTCAGAAAAATTATTAACAAAATAATTACAATTCGATATGCGATCGAACTGTTCAAATGCATACAAGTAGAAATTGAGAAGGAAGGAAACTCTGTGGGGATTCCCTATTATTGCCAGTCCTACCGTGTTTCCCAGAAAATAAGACAGTGTCTTATATTAATTTTTGCTCTGAAAAACACACTAGGTCTTATTTTCAGGGAATATCTTATTTTTTCCAGGAAGACGAATTCACATTTATTATTGAACAAAAAAATTTCCAAGTCGAACTTAGACGAGAATGACGTATATCCGGTGTGTCCAACTGTCGCCTTTTTATAGTGTCAACATCGGACTCGATGACCAATTAGTGCTTACTGAACCGTAGCACTATGCAAATGTCATGTAGCGTAATTCCCGGCCGACCAATTAGCCATCAACAGCCGTAACGTTATGCAAATCTGTGATTCCCAAGCCATAGTCTTATGCAAATCATGCCGTGTGGCGTGATTGTCTGCTGACCAATCAGTGGCTGTACTTTCAAAAAGCCAACGGCCACTTTCAACCATCTGTCGATGACCGTTACGACTAAAAAAAAACTTTGCTAGGTCTTACTTTCAGGGGGAGGTCTTATATTTCGCAATTCAGCAAAACCTGTGCTAGGTCTTATTTTTGGGGAAACACGGTATCAACTTCTGTCATAGAGCACGACTATGGGTACCTGGCTTTCGGGCGCCGCCGGATGGTTCAACCTGCCGACAGACGTTTTGCATTGCATCTTAATTCTGATAAATGCCAATAGAGGCGCTTTAACGCTATAATATAAATAAGAATATAATAATTGCATACTGGTTAGAAGTTTTTTTCTCCATGCGAAGACATTTCTTATGCTATAAGTAGGGTGGGTATTATGACAATGACTTTGAATATTATGTAACCGATCGCTCAATTTGCCGCCCGCGTGCGGTGCACGCCCGCTTACGGCGGGCCTGTCAATATTATAATTAGAGACAACCACTATTGCCGAATGCCTCTCTGCCTCAGCCTGAATGACTTGTAGCCTCCTACTTAAACTAGCCACTTTGCCTTTAACCGAATATGGTTCTTGAATTAATGCAAACTCAGCTTTCTGCAGCCATTTTTTCATCTCTGAGGTCGCCGCTACCGCCTTTCGCTGATACGCTTGAACTACAGTGATCTCTTCTCTGAATAATGTTCATTTCCATAATCTGTTCTACTTATTGTAATTGATTTAATCCTTTGGACTATAGGGCACTTTCTGTCCAAGGCGTTATGTCTCGTATCTGTTTGGTTTTCATTTTTCTTGCAATTTGTACACATTCTTATCGTATTCCTATTCGAACAATCTTTATACCTGTCCCTGCCCACATTGACTGCAGGTGGGGGTCTCTTGTTTACATTGACGGGAGAAATGACTTATTTTATAGCAATTGAAACATTGTACTATTGGTACAAAATCCTCAACTGGGCACCTCACCCACTGCACATTTAACTTTTTTATTCTTAATAATCCATTCCGTGTCTTAGGCTTCACGTCTACCACCCAACTGGAGGTAGGTCTGTCCCTTCCTCCCAAGGCAAACCTAACCGTAAAGTCTTAAACTGTTCCAGCTCTTTATAGAGGTCTGATAAACCCTCATTCTGTTCATATAATCTATATACTTCGACAGATTTATTTTGTCTATTTCCTCGGGTACTGCGTGGATGATCACCTTCGGTAATGTTTTCTTTGGCTCTCTTGCTATTATGCCAGGGATCTCTACTGCCTTCTGTAATGTTTGTTTGTCTTCTTTCTTATCAAGCTCAATTGCCACTGCGCCATTTAATTTTTTAAAACCTTTAACCCCAGTCTTCAAAAGATGAGGCTTAACGTTATCTATTATTATCTTCTTAGTCTGTTCTGCATCCTCGGCATTCTCAATAGGTTGCACAATAACAACTTCTTTTGGCTCAACCATCTTCTTATTTACCAATGGAACACCTGCCACTACCTGAGCAAAAGATCTTCCATCTTTTCTTACTTCTTTACTGTTAATTTCATCCAGTTTATACTTTATACTGGATACCATCTTGTAGATATCATCTCTCCCAGATAATAAATCTATTATCCTCGATACGTTTCCCATATTCTGCGAGATGTGGTCCCTCGAACCGATCTTCGATCCGGAATTAGCTTTCAGTTATTATAACAGTTCAGCTTCAAACTGCTTAGCAGTGATGACTGTTGCAACCTGCCCCTCCTCCTGCTGACTTGCAAGGGAAGAGAATAATCCCTCTTGCTCGGACTCGAGCCCAGCTACCTCCTCTTCTTCGGAAACACGGGTTAGCACCGCCCGTGCTTAGAAGCCATACCACCAAATAGCAGGCATCACCACAAGAAGGTAGACAGTAGATTTCCCAGAACAAGCAAGTAAAAAATCAGACTTCTTTTCTTCAGAGAGGCCTTGAGATTTCCGCCCGCGGCAAATGTTAAATATATTTGCTATGGGAACCCGCCAAAAATTGAAAATTTTTCCAGTGAGGCAAAAATTTTAAAAACTAAAATCGTTCTATAATAATTACTAATGGAGAGAACTTTACCAAATTTTTATATGTCTATGCTGAAAACATCATTTTTCAGATGGTACTTTCAAATTTCAAAAATCACTAAAATTGGGCCCGGTGCATCCCTCCAAAACCCGCCCACATTGGGTATAAAAAGTCACTAAATTTCACTTAATTCGGGTCCTATGACCTCAAAAATTTCGGAAAGTACTCAACACCGGGTGTACAATAAACGTCCACTTTCAGTTCCGGAAGATCGGCCACCGATTTCCGAATGACCGGTCTCTGAACTTTCACTACTTCGAACCTTCGCAGCCGCAGAAATTTCAACCCCACACTCAAACCGATGACGTCACCACATTCTACACATTAATACAAATCTAAATATTCCACACACTTAAGTAAAGATAGTGTTTTCTAAGGATTACGAAGGAACACTTCGTAATCCTTAGAAAACTTCGCGATTATCCAAGAGCTCACAAACTCGCTTCTGGCAATTCAAAAAGTTCCACTGACTGTTTAATATACAATATTCAATAGACAAAAATCGCTTATCAAACTGTGTTGACCTGATGCCACGTTAAAAGAAAAGAACAACGTTTCCAAAAAAAATATAATAGAAAAGATATCCAATCACTTTTTTCGTTTAAAAAAAGCTGTTTTAGAATCTGATATTATTCCTTCGATCATCATTTACTATCAAACGAAATTGAAAAAACCTCTTCGACTGTTTACAGATGTAGTAGCATTAAAACCATCAATTGTGAAATTTTATTAAATGCATTTGAAATCAATGGAATTATCAATGGTTTTTACATTATTAAAAGTGTCCAACGGATTCAAATCTAATAGTTAATTGATTAATTATTAAATGTATACATTTTTTTACAAATGTTTTTACAAAGTTCTATTTCGACCCATCTAACTTGGAATCCCCATGATTCGTGCGCCTGGAGCAATTTGCTCCAACTGTTCCACGGTAACTACTCCTCTGAGTACAATATATTATTGAGTTAATTGGTAAGAATTGGTGCTTAACTCATTCACTGTCTTCCCTTCTTCTCTGTGCTCAACTACAAATTTTCGAATATCTTTAGATATTGCACGAGCGATTTTTTTGTCATCCAATATGGCTCTCCGAACGCTCTTTTTCGTCCATTCTGTCGTTTGTTTTTGGTTTATCTTTTTTCCCTTAAGTTTCGCCTCTCATTCTTCCAACATATTGTATTCGTTTAAGTTTACTCTGATCAAAGAACGAAGCAACGCCAGGCTTTATAAACCTTTACAAAATGAACAAAAATTTTACGAGTTGCACACTTTTGTGAGATAAGCAGGGGGCTGTACGGGGTGCCCTATTAACTACTTAATCGGCACGGGTTGTTAAAACCCGACGTCGGTGTCGTCGGATGGCAATAGGAGGGCAAAAAACGAGCGGGATGATAAACAATTTGACAGGTTTCCACAAATCAACAAAGCGTTTATTGAATATCTAAGACTAAACATAGATGCAGATTATACAGATTAAATAAGGTTAAATGCGGTGAAAATGCAAATTATTTATAAAAATGACCAGCAACTACTTTAACTTTTATGTCGCGTGCCTAATTTCCTTATCACAGAGAGAGAGAGAGAGAGAGAGTTCCCAGATTTCTAGCAAAAATACCTCTCAGTCTTAATGGGGAACCATATGTGACGATTGATCTTATATGGAATCTTAAGTTTTTTCCTCCGTTGTCTTCTCGGAAAGGATCGGGAGACAGAAGACAAAAATGGACACTAACTAAAAAATAACTTCCTGTGTCGATGGCCCTGAGTTTCCGGTGACTCCAGCTTCTATAGTATTATGGCGGGAAATGGGTCACAAGTCTGTCCTTTGTTGACGATGACTCGCATTCTTTTACGACTAACTTGTAAGTGTCAACTTTCCCACTTGATTGTTGACATTAGAAGCGACATCCGATCCGTTCTCCGCGCTTTTCTATTGACCGATGTTTACATTAAACATTCGAAAAAACTATTTTAGCAGTTTACACATTTATAAAAATTTGGGTCTCGTAACCCTTTGGGCTCACACTTTGCATTACGGGAATTAGTTTTTATATATACTGGTAAGTCGCTCTACTTTATATAAATCGCTCTTATTTTCATAGTTGCTTTTCTTTTCATTATATTGTTAGATGTGATGCAGAAAGCTTCGTTTTTCTACGTTTTTCATCATTAAACGTTTTAACATTTAATCTAACTGTAAAATTACATACAGGTTTTTTCTGTGTTGTACTGGAAATTGAAGTTTTTCTAAAAAATTGTTTGATAAGTCCTTAACTTTAGCCGTCACAGATATGATAAATATAGGAACAAAACAATAAAAAATGTAATTTCTTGTAAGTTTTGGAAATTTAGAGAAATACGGAATATAAATGGTTAGTTATTATCTAACTATTTTTAATTGAATATTTTTCTGTATTTTGTCGTTATTACTGAAAATTTGTCCAAAAAATAAAAAAGGCAGAGGTGAAAAGGAAAACGAAGAAGGCATGGAAGACGATGAACTACTAGATTGCAAGAGATCCGGTAGTTAGATTTTAATAATAAATTTGTATTATTATCGGCACGTACAGCAAATCTTCATAGTTAATGATATAAAGGAAATTAATTTAGTTTCATTCATAATTTTTAATTATAATATAAATAATCTTAGAAATCGTAGAAAGCCGAAAAGTGCTCATTACAGAATTTGATAAAAAAAACTCCCATTAAAAAACAATTAAGCCTTAATCGAGCCTTATCAAAGGCTCATCAAAATCGCGATAAAATTTTTTCGCGCGGACAAAAAATTTTGAAAAAATTTGGGGACCTAAAAAACATTCCAAAAATTGAAAAAAAAAAATTTTTGTCAAAAGTGGCCTTAACTACCGAATTTTACGTAACGCTATGTATCCTTGACGAGTTAACTCGGGCGAGGAACTAAAGGTGTTAACCCTTCACATCCAGATGTCAGTGATTTGTTTTTAGAGTTGAGTATTTTAATCTTTTATAAGAATTTCTTTCAGACAATCGAAGTAATTTATTAAGCAGTCTATTTCTTTTAATTTCTGCAAACTTTTTTATGCGGTTTTAAGTTAATTTTAACTCATTGTTTTGGTTTTATGCCATTTTAGAAAATTACGGAATGTATCCCTACTTTTTCAAGGCAAGTAAAGTCTTTTTTTATGCGAATTTTTTTATATGCGCTTTTCTGTAGAACGTATCCACCGCATAAAACGAGACCTTACAGTATTTGATATAAATATTTTTAATTAGTTGATTTACGTAATTTCGTAGAGTATAAATGCGACAAAAATTGATTTATATTTTCTTCAGTTTGTGTTTTATCAATTATTGTTCAGTCAAAGCTTTATTTGAATGAGAGAGATGCTTGTCAGCCTCTAACATGTTCAATTTCCTTCTGTTCGATCCTCCTTCTCTTAATAATAGCAGTGTGTTGGCGGCTTGTACTTCTTCATCCGCCTTTTCTTGCGATGCCTGTAAGAAAAAATAATTTCTTAAAATTTTTATACTTAAATATACATATCCTTTTAAAAATTTAATAAGTGGAATTTTCGCACATCCGAAATATTTCCTGGGCGTTATTGAAAATAGAAATGTTTGATAAATTTCCATAAATTTATTTTTTAAACCGGAAATTAGTTCCGAGGTGAATTTTGTAAGTTTGAGAGCTATTTCTGAGTATGCCACTGCTAGAACACTTTTTTTTTCGTAATTTTCACATATATCACGAAATTTCTCGTCTTTATTTGTTGTAATAAAGTTTTTATGGATGTAAACAAATTATAATAAAATAAATCGAAAATGTAATTTTCTTTTATTAATAATTGAATATTGCAATCAATATAGGAAACTACGAATAATCTACTTCTCTACTTCAGGTTAATATTAGAATTATATGTAGGAAAACAGAAAATTTTCTTTTAGATTAAATATACAACTTTCTTAAATTTTACTGCTTATTGAAATATGACAAACATTGAGCCATTTTAAGGAGCATATAGTTTTAATTTTTTTTCTTTTTTTTCATTAAATTAAATTACATTTTTTTACAGGAACACTTCGCAAAATCGATGTTTTTCTTGTGCATTCAGGAAAAGACTAGGAAATGTACCAAATATCACTTTGTAAGAAATTGTTAGTCACATAGCACAGATAGATTTCTGATACACAGCGTGAAAATATCCGTCATTTTTTCTCAAGTGACACTACTCGGAAATTTCAGTAGCTAATATCACTGCCAATATATTCCCCGTTTCGCTTCTATCTCTTGCCCTATCTATATCCGGTATTTTTAGCTTCATTGTACCTTTTACTTTGGGTTTTGATATTGTTTTCACTTTCGTGGCTTGAGCATCTAATCTCGCCTTTGCCTTCGCTGACTTTTTCTCAACATTATTCCTTTCGGTTCTTGGTTATAGAAAGATTGATCATAGCGGAATGTAGTTAAATTGACGAAGAATAGTTACATCGGAATTCGTAATTGACGGCTGTTCGTTTTCAATATTTTTTCTAAAATATATTGATAGGGTCTTTGTAATTTACAATGATGTGGATGTAGTGATTCAATTATTAGTCGTTGTTAATCTTCGGTTCGAACATCTGCTACAGCATCAATAAGAAGAGACATTGTCTTCGGTCCAACACGTAAGGGTGAACCAAACATGACTTCATCAAGACTCTATTTAACACCACGATCTATTGTTTATGAACTGCACACATTGAATAAATTATGAATTCGCGACGAAAATTGATTATTTATTAAATTTTATTTTTTCCAGTGGCGATTATGCCTAATGTTCGGTAAATTTGAATAATTAGTGAAATACGATTTATCGTATTTATCTACATGAACAAACGAATACGTATAAGAAATGGTAAATTACATTTATCGCTAATTATGTAATTTACAGTTATTTAATAAAGTTTATGTTAATCTACAATATTGTTTGATAGACAGAACTATAATTTGTTATAAGGTTGCAAAGTTAATATGCAATTATGCCAATATCCCAAGTGAAAAAAAAAATACTTCCTTCGAAGTGAATCAACAAGTCACCAATTACACCAGTTAGTTTACATGAAGTTCATACGTCATTTAACAGTTATTTGTAAACTATGCTAAATTTAAAAAGTAAACCAAAATATACAATTCTCTTTAATTAAAGTGAATTTTTAAAAATACAATTTATTTTTAAAAATGAACGGAATAATTACCGTTGAGGTGGAAGGGATTTCTTCCATATGACACTGCCTATGTTCTAACCATTTCTGATTCGAGCGAGTGTTGAACGAACATAAATGACATTGAAATACGATAACCGACGATTCAAGATGATCGTCCTTGTGATCTTCTTTACATTGTTCATCATTCTTGTTATCATTATTTGTTTGTACGGGTGAAGACGATGTTTTATTAGAAGTCCTCAAATCACCATGTTCTTTGTATTGTTGTTCTTTAAATCGCTTGAAAAGTAAAAAAAAAAAAAAATATTAACGATAAGCAATACAGCAAAACAGTTTTATATTATACATTAGTGGAATAATTGTTATTATTGAAATCATATACTTATTCATAAATAAATATATGATTTCAATAATTCATAACTATAAGTATGGTTTTTGAAGGCTTTTCTACAAAAAGTCTGAAAGTAGGCTTAGAGAAAATCGGATGGTAATATGGAACCTTACTGTATATTTTCAAAAAAATGCTTTAATGTAGCCAAAAACAAATAGGAACGGACAAAAAATGTTAAATAATTACAAAATTATTTACTCCAATGTATTTTATCGCAAAAATGCTTTTATAATAGAAAAATATGACCTCCATCAACAATATATATTNCAATGTGCCACAAATGAGCGAAAATATAATTATTTATATGGAAATATCTTAGATTGAAGATAAACTTACAATATAGAAAAAAAATTAAAATATGTGTAAGTAAAAATGCCAAAATTGATCCAATTTGATTTTTGCATCTGACAGTTATATAATATCTAGGAAAATCAGTGAAATAAGAAATTCAGCCACGTTTTGTGACTTTGGATATCAAACCACTTTTTATACAAGTTCCTGCAATGAAGTTTCTAAAAGCAATTACAAGCTTGCTGCAGAGATCATATTTGTGTATTGGTAATTAAATATATTGGTTGTGTTAAATAGGTAAATGTCTCTTCAATCCGAACAAATTTATCTTATCACCAAAGCTTATCTGTGCTTGTCGACATAAACCGGCGATTGTTCGAATGTATACAGTCGATCCCCCTATAAGATCATTGATTTTTCCGTTTTATCTGAATTACATGTTGTACGAGTCACTTAGATTTTACAAATATGTGAGCCGTTCACAGCCCGGCACATGTATTTGTAAAATCTAAGTGACTCGTACAACATGTAATTCAGATAAAACGGAAAAATCAATGATCTTATAGGGGGGTCGACTGTACACAAACATATCTACATAAGTAAATAAAGTCAACTAATTTATTTCTGTATTTATTAACCTATGAATTCGGGAAAACGACTTTATTACATATCGGATTTTATGCTTTAAATGGTTATTTAATCCAGAATTAGTTCGCGAATGGAGGTGTTAATATATTTGTTGAATTCTCAGTCATTAGAAATATTTGTACACTTACCTGGGAACAAGTTGGAGGTTTTTCTCCCGAATGAAACTGTTGATTGTGTCTGTTTAATTGATATTTATATCTGAATTTCTCGTTGCATATATTACATGAAAATGGCAGCTTTCTGGTGTGAAATTTCATGTGGCTTTTTAAAGCAGCGGGTGATGCGCATAGTTTTTTGCAAATGTCACAATAACGGCTTGTTATCATCGGGTCATTCAACGGAATCTAATTATGGATTGATTTATATGATCAGAATATATTAACGTATTAAATATAATTCTGTAAGTACAAATGTTGTATTTATGAGAATAAATGTTTGTGAATCGTTTATTTCAAAGATTTATAAATTGAAAATTTTAAGCAGTAAATTCTGGTTAAAATTTTAAAAAAATGTTTCAAGAAATTATTTTATAAAAGCGGAGTTGAGAAGATTATTTGTTAAATAATTGTTTTATAAATAACTATTTGTTTACATGATGTTATTATTGATATATTCAATTATTCAATAAATCTTGAACTTCGTTCGAATACAATGATAATTGATCGTGAAGAGAAAACAATATATTTTGTAATTTTAACCTAATAACATTACGGGTTCAATAAATACTAGTTTCTGGTGTTTTATTTTGTAAAATGGAAAAAAATACGTAGAAAATATATCTTATTTTATGAACTATAAAAATAGTAATTGCAATAAACGATTCTTGTGATAATTTAAACTCATCGAAAGTTGTAATTCATATTATCCATAATATTAATTGTTAATTACACCAATGTATTTATTATGACAACTAATTCCGACATAAAGAAGTTTAAGTTATCGATTGTCACGTTGTGATTCGAGACGATAGTTTTACTCGAAAAATGCAAGCGAATCTAATGAATTCACAATTTTTGAATAAAATTCTAAACCGATATAAAAAAGAGAAAATTTTACTGAATTTTAAACAATATCAACATTCATTAAAATTGCTTATCAGTTTTATTATTTTACGCTCGGTTTCTGTAAATTAGTACAGACTTATTGATTACTATTTGTGAAATTCTTTACATTACCCTATATAATTTTATCGGGTAATGTAAAAGGTGTTTCATTTGCTAATTATATAAATTGCATCGCTTTAACTATCGAAATATAAGAATAATAATATAAAAACTTTTGGTAATATTTACTTTAGATAAAATATCATTCGAATGACACGCAAACGTGTGTTGTTCCAAATCACGTTTCCGTTTAAAGCTCTCTTTACATCTATTGTATTTGCACTTGAACCGTCTTTCATCCGAATGTACTATCAAATGTTGTTTTAAACATCTCTTACTTGGAAAGCTTTTCTCGCACAAATGACAGTTAAATGGCTTTTCATTCGAATGCACACTCATATGCTGTGTCAAATTACTCTTATGCGAAAAGCTTTTTCCGCACAAATTGCATTTAAACGGCCTTTCGCCCGTATGAGTTCTCATGTGCTCTTTCAAATCGTATTTACGATATTTCTTGCCGCAGGTCGGACATTGATGTTTTCTGTCCTTTTAAAATAATTCGTTGAACAAAAATTAATAATTAGTGAAAAACTTAAAAATTATTCACCACAATATAAATTATTGTTATATATTATAATGTTATGTTAAAATTTTCATAATATGCATTGAATCTTCGATAAAAAATTAAAATTGAAACTTCGTGTTATTTCTTAAATTTTTAATAAGAAAGTTTGGGAAATTAAAAATATATCGTATGGATGGAATGATAAATTTCACTTACCATTACGATTTTGCTTATTTTAATTTAATTATTAATAAATTCAGTATTTTAATTGAAAGTCGAAATTTCGAGGACAAAAAAACAACAATGCTCCGAAACAATGTAATAACTCCATTGTTATATTTTGATTATATTGAGCGTGCTTAATTGTGCATGTCTGCTTAATTGTAAGAATAATTGAAAAGAGAACGACATACAATCTTCTCTATAACGGAAATGATTTGGGTGTTTGTTCTGTTTGTATAAAGTCAGTGTGTGTGGGATGTCACGATTTTCCTCACCATATTCGAAACATAATAACTCTATTTTCTTTGTCGATAATTTCTGAAGTTTTTAGTGAGTTTTGCTGTTAGAGAGACTGATGCTATTAAATTTTGGTGGATGAAAAGAAAAAGGAGTGTCATATTTTGGGTCTCGTGTGGAATCAGATTTAATGAATAATTTACTATTTAGTATCATTTGCAATTGTAATTTTAATTAAACAGAAGTATCATGATATTAATTTAACAAAGAATTGAATAAAAGCATAGAAAAATTATATAAGAGAAAGTTAATACATATTAAAATTTTAAATAATGTATACTTCAATATATCAACAATACAACGCCAATATTTGGAATTAAAATGGAAACTCAAAAAATAGACGTGTTTCTTGATTTTCAATACACGACACTTTGAAACTTAAAATAGTATACAAAAGAACAGTTAAAGTATATAGAAAATTCAAAATATTCAGTTAAAATGTCCACCAATTATTCCCGTAAGTTTTCTGGCTGTTAATAAATTTCATTTTAAAGTAACTTTGATATTATTAATTACACTATTAATTTACATATATTCACTTGTATTTATTAAGTTTTTGTCACAATTCTCTCAGCGGTAGTGTCTTCTACTGTACATAATACTTTTTCTGATAACAACGGTGTCATGCCGGTCAGTTATGTAAATTTGTTCCACGGGTAATATTTGAAATGAAAGCATTTGACTTCCGATGTAAATCTGAGGTCAGAATATTGTTAATCTGGGTTTCCTTTCCTTTCTCTTACCATATATGTTCTCAACGTTTATCTACCTAACATCGAACTTGAGACTAAGGAAAGACAGGCAGACGTAAAGAAAACAACTTTCGGAATATATAGATCTACGATCGTTTCAAATTGCAGTCCAATGAATAAATTGAAGTCTGTGAAAGTACTAATATTATTTAGCATGAATTTATAGTGGAACATCTATATGTTCCATTATAAAACTGTTTGTAGGAGTGATCTCAATTACTGGCATTATAGCACCTATGAATTTTAGAAGATATGTTCTGTGTTTTACTTTTAAATTCGTTAAAAATAATGGAAAATTAATTTAAATATCAAAGAACATTTCGCATGAATACGAGAAAGCAAACAGAACATTGAAACAGTTTTGAATAAAAGTAAACAATTAAGTAAAAATAAGTTCGGTGTGCAGGGAATCGATAGAGATGACCATTTCACGTGATGCTTGAACAGTTACGATTTATTGTTACACGAATATGATAATTCGCGAGGTTTCGTGTTTGTACAAAAAGCATGAACGGTAACGAAGTGAAAATTTCAACGAAGACACACGTGAATACATCTTTACTGTTACATAACCAATGCTTGAACTATTTTAAGTTTTATTTTAAGCGAGTAATGTCTTCTTAATTAATAAGCTTCGAAAATAGCGATTCTTGTGACCATCGATCTCATTTTAATTTACTAAGATAATCACGATTTTATTAAATATTTATAAATTCTCTGGTATGGTAAACAAGTAAATACATTTTAATTAGTAAAGCAAAATTAAACGTCGGCTTATAATTACAATTTAATTTAGTTTCTCTTAAAGCAACTTTATATGCGAATAGAATTATGGGCAATCAAAATTATTATATAACCTACATTTAAGAGTAAGTATTACATTGTTTTATAGTTTAAGCCACTATTGCGAAATGAATTCGAATATCCAAGAGAAAATTTGTATGAGTTGTTTCTTGAGACCGTGTCGGACAACAGCCCTTACATACAGTTTCGGCGTATACCGAATTTGTTCCTGTAAACAGCAAATATATATTTTTAAAACCACAATGTAAAAAACTCTACCGTCAATGTGTTCAGTTTCTATTACGGCAATTTTCTGCCCTCTTCTTATGGCAATCGTTACCAGGTTTAGGGGAATATATTTTGTGTCTTGGATGGTAGGACGTATTTAAAACGAATGCTAAAATAATGAAAACTTAATTTTTATTTATACTCTGCCGCTATTCAAGCATGTTGACCATCATACGTTTATATACGATATACAGTATTGTTCATCGCTACCCGAAGAAAGTTTACCATAAACACACTGAAAAGTTTACTTCTTTAACTGTTATTTTTATGGAGGATTTTAATAAAGTTTCTTGCTGCAACTGACCAGTCGATATTTTTCTTAAATTAATTTTTGTTTGCAATTTACAGCGAGATTAATAGTGTGAGAACCGAGGGTTAGAGCGACGAGCTTCTCCCCATTTACCGGATGCTCTGCCGAAGAGGCTTTGTAGGAGGGCAAAAAATGTGAGTGGGGAGGATCGCGAGTAAGTTGACAGGGCGTCGGTCGTACTCAAGGACGACACATAATTATATATATAAGAAAAACATATTTAATTATCTAAAGCTATACAAACGAGTACAAATCAAAAGGTTACAAAAAGGGAATAATTCAAAAATACTTCTTAGTCGTATAATTATCTAGCCTAAGTCCAAGGTATGATCGAGAGAGAGACGAGGAACTGAAGAGAGAGTATGAATATTTGGCTATGTGATTACCTCTCGGTTCCCGATCTCGTTGTACAGAACGTTGGTGAAACGCACCCGGATCGGCGGTCCTATTCTCTCAATCAGGTCAGGTTCGGAGAAAGTCCAGCGGTGATGATGGCGGGAAGACAGGATTAGCGACGGACGAAATGGCGGTATGTGTCTGGTGTCCCCTGATGTCCGCTGGTGATGTCCTCTCAGCTGTGGACGTCCGCTGTGGGTGTCCGCCCTGAGGTGCAAGTGCGACCCCTTTTTATACACGTCCCGGACGGGGAATTATCGGGGGAAAATCTGATGCAATCGCATGTAAGTTCGACTTGCGTCAAGAGTTGTTTACTTTACTTGTCCAGGAATCGAACGGTTCTTTTGATTTATTACATTTTATACCCGTTATTGTGACACTTTCTCATCATAAAATTGACAAACCTACTGAATTAATTTCCACAAATGGCTAAGGTCAGAATATCTGCGGGCCACCTGGGTGATGGTTGTGTAATTTTGAGTCATTTGATATATTTTCTTATCATTTTAATCGGATAGCATAAGGAGAGGGAGGATTTATTCAGTACGGTCCACCCTTGTAGTTGACCTTTTTGTTACACTCTATCATATAACAGGTGAGGGTTCTTGTTAGTTGGCGACTTATTTGTACATTGTAACAAAGATGGAAATGGATAATCCCGTGGTGAGGGGAGAACTTCCTCGGTTGTCCTAAAAATCTTTAAAAGTCTAGAAGGTCACCTTTTCTAAGTGACGCAGCACACTGATAGGTCAAAAGATCTAGCTTTAATTTCCGAAAAAAAAACTGGAGATTATCGAAGCTTGAAAATTCACGCGAATTCTCACAATAGTAATAAGTAATAAGCTAACAATTTTCATAAAACAATGTTCAGTTTTTAACATTGAATTTTCTTACGAAGAAAACATTTTGCGAATTGTTTTTTATTTGCATTTTATCCATATTAAAACTATTTATAATTACAGAGCGATTCATCAGTTTCATGTGTTGTCTGTTAGTGGGATGAAATTCACTCGCACTTTTGAATGTTTTACTAGTGAAAGTAGCAGAATTATCTTTAAATTACGTGAAATTTAAATTCGGTACTAGTGACTTAAAATAAAATCCTCACGTAATATAAGAAATCTCTGCAACATGTTATGAAATAAACGGTAATCAATAATAACTGAATCAGAATATCAGAATAAATTTAATTCTTGGTGATAAAGACACTTATACTATAATTGGTCTCGGAATTATTAAGTTTATTTGATTCTTTGATTATAATTATCTTTATGTAATCCAGTTTTAGTTATTTTGAATCTACGTGTATCAAAATCCTGTATTTGAATGCGCTGAAGTAGTGTTTCGGTAGTTTTATTCTGCCATGCAGTGCTATTAATCAATGTATACAGACACGTATAGAAATAGTAATTGTTACATCTACTAAGTAACAAATAGAATATCAAATAATAACCATGGGGTTACTGTTGACAAATATTTTGTGACAGTTCAAAAATTAGAAGTGTATTATTATTAATTTATTTACAGTTTGTATACGTCTGTAATGTGTTAATTTGGTATTTCTTTTTTATTTGACTAAGAGCTGTATCGTGTTGCTTATATGACTTCGGTGAATTTTTTACACCTATAACCTGTGAAAATTTACACGAGTTTTAAGACACTAACGTTTTACACGTGTGAAAATTCCGTTTTCACTAGATATTCGTCACTACATTTTCTCAATAACCCCAAACCAGAGCTTTTATCCTTCGGCATTATTACGGTAAATTGAAGAATTTATTTGATTGAAGTCTATTGAACAAATATTAAAAACCAAATTTAAATAAAATATTTATAGTTTCGATTTTCCCGCAAATTGACGTCACACAGCAATCGGTACATTTTTCTGCGGAGAAAGAATGAAACTTATATAATTTATTCGGTAGCTCTAAGTGACATTAGCCACTTAGAGCTATTGGCTCCAGTCCATATATGAAATAATTTGTACTAATTAGAAGTGTGCATTGAATTATAGTTTTCATTAATACATAAATCCATAGTTTCTTTACAAAATGTTAACGTTATAACGTCGTGAAGTTTTCGATCGGAAGAGACGTAAGTTTCATAAAGTAACTGCAGTATCAGCCATACAACTGTAATACCATTTGAAGTAAATACAGCGCTGCCTCTATAGGAAACTATTCCAAAATATTTTCAAACTTTATAAATATTTGTTTACCCCGAAATCGTGTTTCTATTTTATAAACGCTTACTTCAAAGAAACTATAAGCATGCAAAACGTTAGGATACGACGAGTTTTTACCATGAAATACAGTGGAATCTGCTTACTGGAATAGTTGGGGAAAATAAATTCAGATTTAAAAGTTAAAACGTTTCGAGTAACGAATGTTCTGCTGAAAATCAAAACTTTTTAGGTTTATCGGTAACCCGTAATAGACTATTCACACAAAATTTCCATGGGAAACATCGTATGGATTGTTGTAGAATAATGTAGAATCGTTGTGTCAATGTAAATTTTCAAAAACTGGAAAACGATGAACCAAATAAGTACTCGAGCTACCGAAAAATGATTCCCCGAATGGTTGGTTGATCCTTTCACTTCTTAGTGTTTAATAAGGAGTCTTAATTGCGACGTTTCGCGCTAAGAATCGATCTGTTTTTATCGTTTATCACAAAAATCCAGTCTTTACGATTGTTATATTTTTAAAATCTTGCCGCAAAAAGTCAAAATTTTTACATAGAATAGAACTTTAACTGGTTTTAAATATAAATGACAATTGATTTACAGTACTTAGTCTAATCGGAGAGATCAATCGACAATCAAATAAAACAAAAATAAGTTCGCTGGGGAAAGTACAAAGTGATTCGAGTCACAGAAATTTAAAAAAATTAATAACTCACAAACTGTTTACAATAAGATGATGCGGTCTTCACACAAATGGGATATTTATGTGTAATAAAAATTTTAGTACTGAAATAGTTACATTTCTTGTCATAGATGGTGCTTGATAAGACTACATAATTTGCGTATTTATTACTAGAGCTTACACTAAAAATATTTTTACTTTCTTATTCTTAATTTAAAAAATTTACGAATGCTTTTAGTTTCCTACAGCGCCGTCAGGCTTCGATCTCTTGTATTAAAGTAGGACAGTGATTCCCAACCAGTGTGCCGCGAGATTTTTGAAGTGTGCCACCACTGCGAATATCCATACATAAGCGATTTCAGACAAGTAGTTCAATCGGTTCTACCATTCTAGAAAGGGTTTGGAAATTTTAATAGGTTTTCCGGTAACTTCCGTTAGTTACCAAGTCCTTTAGAAAATGTTAACTAAATAACCAACTGCGTTTAAAAATCACTGTTATGACGTCACCGGTTGTCCTGCGGTACTTACCGAAGTAACCGTGTGTGCCGCCAAATGTTTAAATTGTTAAAAGCGTACCGTAATGAAAAAAATATATTGAGAATCACTGGAGTAGGAGAAAGAAAGCTCAATATCACTAGGTTGATACTTTCCGTGTTGACAATGATGACATCGCTATGCCTGATTTTCCATCTTTTAGGGACTGTAACGTAAGCTTTTGCGATATACATGAAGGCTCTCGGTAGAGCAGCGAGAAGCCTGCGTCTGTTGTAGGTGTGATGGATGGCATGCTCCCAGATGCCACAGGTATAGGTAAAAATGTGTATAAAAATGTTGTCATAGATTGTGCTCATTGCTGAGGAAGTAAGTCCTAATTAGACTTGGCTATCTTGCTGAAGGACTGGAATATAAAACCAATATGCTTAGTGATGTGCTGAATATGTGGCGCCCAAGACAGCTTATGGTCTAAGATGACGCCTAGGTATTTTATCGTCTTTGGTTAGATGAGAGTGTTTGGCAACCTCGCAGCCTGAATCGCGTCTTTAGCAACCGATCAGAGACCAATCGAGTGATAGGAGAGCACTGTTCGGACCAACCAAAACGCGGAATTTAGGGTAAAAAATCATATAAAATCCCGAGATTTTAATGACACGGGAAGGTTGAGATTAGGATCGAGAACGTCTATCCTTGTGCATGACTCTTCGGACACTCCAAAGAACAAAGGAGGAACCCCAAAGATATCCAGGGGCTTAACTTCCCGACAACGTTTCTGTACTCCGGGACCTCCCGCATCCGAATCCTTCAGTGTCTCCGAGAAACGGTGGACAACACCCCTGGTTGTGCGATTTTTCCTGATCAGCATAGCCGAACTTCCCTCTTCCCAGTTGATTTGTACCGACGAGATTGTATAATCCCATCCCTTGTCTTTCCTTAAAATAAACGCATTAAGTTTTGTAAATTCAGTCTCCGTGTTAGTATCTTTTTGCATTCAGCAATCGCTACACCCATACGTCAAAAAACAACGCGTGTCGTCCTGACAGATCGCAAGAAACAGCGAGTAAAAGCCGGCCATCCTCACTTGCCACACATATACGTACACACACTAACATCCACACATACAGGAAAACACCCCGATTTTTTTTTTACATTTCTCAACAATTCAAGGTTCTTTAAGCCCAAAAATATAAATCTTTGGGGTCAGTTTTTGACCAATCGCCATACCTTCCCTCCATCATATAATAATATAACAGAGGCGAGAATGTGAAAATAAAATTAATGTTAATAATGTGTAATATTTTGAAACATTCATTTTAAATGGCGTAAAATAAACTAAAATATTATAAATGCTATCTAAAACGGACTCTTTACAAAACAAAAACGCACCCAAACCTACAAAAATTAATTAATCAAAAAAACCTTGTATAAGTTTGTTAAACAATAGACACCAATACTTAAATTGGTGTCTATTGTTAAACAAGTGCTGTAAGTTTAACTATCACCACTTTTTATTAATTTTCAATATTAAAGTAGGACTAATTTTTTTAAAATATTTCACTAATTTCTTGCAAGACAATAAAATATAAACATTCATAAAATAACCAGTTCTTGCAAACCTTTCGATTCATAATAAGTGAAAGTTGAAAATCTGAATTTTATGAAATTTTCATTCATCTTCGAATGCTATGTCTTGTTAACGTATCTTCTAAAATTCTCCTAATAATGAACAGAAGAATGGCTCCTTCTCTGTCTCTTAATTTAATTTGTTTATGATTTCGGATGCAATAGAAGAGAGGACATAAAATTGCTGAGATGTTGTCGGCTGATGTTAAGTTCTTTATGTTTAAAATAACTGCAGTGACAGTTGCAAAAACTACAAATTTTCCAAAGTTGTTACTCGATTTCTGTAAGAAAGATTATATAAAATTTTATTAAACACTTCTATTATTTTTCACCTTCTAAGAATATTACCTACTTGGTTTGCTACGTCGTCCTGTTGCTGCTGTATTGAATAAAATTTTTTACATTTCCATTATACAGTATTACCAACCATTTCTATTTCGTGTTTCTTTCTTATATGCTCAATCAAACCGCTCGTGTTTTCAGTTATTAGAGAGATTGAGGTCGACGTTTTCATCGCGAAAACGTGTACGTCGGACGTTCAGCGCCGCCTTCTTGTAAGTCCAGAAGTTTGACAATGGCATTTGGAACGTCAGTGGAATCATGCTCGACGTACCAAACCCCATTGTCAAACTTCTAGACTTACAGGAAGGCGGCGCTGAACGTCCAACGTACACGTTTTCGCGATGAAAACGTCGACCGCAATCTCTCTATTAGGACAAAATTTTAAACATTTCCATTATCTTACAGTATTACCAACCATTTCTATTTCGTGTTTCTTTCTTATATGCTCAATCAAACCGCTCTCGCGTTTTTAGTTATTACGACAAAATTCGCTTTGGAAGTTTCGACTTCTTGAATGCGATAAGAGATGAGGGATACTTCGAGTCGTGATTTGTATCGAAAAAATTTTTCACAAGGAGGACAAACGTATTCACTTATATTTTCTAATTCCTATTAAATAGGTAAGAATATAATACAGTGGAAGTCAGTCAATTCCTGTAAGAAATATTAATAAACGTATTTAATATAGTTTTATATATTTTCCACCTTCTAAGAGTATTACCTACCTGCTTGTCTTCGTTGTCAACCTGATCCTGGAAAAAAAAAGTTGATTTAAGATCAAGAACAATCGTTTGTTTAGAACTAATCTCTATCTCATCTAAGTCGACAGTTTTTAAATTATTCGAATTTTCTAAGCACGAGACGGATATTTAAAATAAAATTTTTAATAAAAAATGAAACTTTTGAAAAGTAAAATATAACCACACCGAAGCTAATCCGAATAAACCTGCATTATCCGGAGTAGAAATCGTATTCGTCTCAAACAACAATAAGCAAGAAAGTAAGAAAAAGTACGGTTATAAACAAGGCAAGATTCTAGGACAAATGTAGCAAAATTTCGTTCCCCCTGTGCGAGCATAAAAGTCAAAAGGACCATGCCCGTACGGGCGACCCTAAGCGAGATATAGCCCTCCAAAGATGCGCCTACGTCACACCCGGTCACGTGACTCCGCGCCCAAAAGGGACGGCGTCACGTGGCCGAAATTTTTTTTTCGGTTTTCCCCATCTCAGTGTTGAAAAAAAATCGTCAGCTCCCCCTTCCTTAGCCCCCAGCGCGCGTCTCCCCCTGGCACGCGCCCGGTGGCCCGAGTATCCCGCCTGCAGCCTTCCGGAGTCGCCATCTGTTGCCTGTAAATACAAATATCTATTTTATTACACCTCTTACCTCAGTTGGGGATCGAACCCCGGTCCCGGCAGGCGCCGATCCACTTCTCTCCTCACCGGCCCGCCAGGTCGCTCTGCCAGAAACANGACAAGCAAGGAACATGGGTATTTTCTACACCCTCTACATTAGTATTAGCAGTGAAATGTTCTGCTAAACAAAATAACTTGCATTCATTACCTTCCTAATATAAGTAAATTGAATAATGTTGGAATAATAAGACTGCCAAATACATGTGTAGGATACTTACCTGGAATTATCCTCACTTCACATTTTCACATGAGATCAACTGTTCACATAGGAACCAGTCCAAAGTTTATTATACCTCCGATCGAAACAATATTTTCCAAGATGGAGTTAGAGAAATTGCAAGAGAGTATAAATACTACAGAAAATCCTAAGAGGAATAAAGAGAATCCTAAGAAACAAAAAGATGATATTAAGGTAGCAGAAAAATCATATGAGCAAATGGNCAAGAGAGTATAAATACTACAGAAAATCCTAAGAGGAATAAAGAGAATCCTAAGAAACAAAAAGATGATATTAAGGTAGCAGAAAAATCATATGAGCAAATGGAGAAAGATTTGGATAGATTATTGAAAGAAAATGAAGATCTTTCAAATTCAAACACTCCAACCATTCCAATCACATACATATGGATTATCCTTGGAAGTATAGGAATATTAATTCTACTTATCTGCATATATTATATAGTCAAGCATACTTGTTGGAAACGAAGATTTGAGAAGAGGATCAAGGAACTGTCACAACAAGACATTCCACTTCAAGAAATTCCCCAAAGAAAGAATGCAGAAGAAGAAGAAACGGAAATAGTCGAACCTGTTGTAAGCTCAACTGAACAAGCTTCAAGCTCAACACAGACAAAAAAGCCCTTTGTTCGAACATATCGACTTTAGTTCGACCATATCGACTTTAATTTTAATTTGCTTTTTGAGATGATCATTTCATCCTTGATTGAAACTTTTTGAGTATATCATGATCGATTTTAGCTATATACATCTTTAGTTTGTAAGTATCTTTCCTAACAATAACAAAAAGCTTATTTAAAGGAATGTACACCCCACTCAAATTGATAACCTAAAGTGATTGATTAGAATAGACATAATATTGGATAGAATAGTCTAGATATAAGACTTAGAGTAGTATTAAGAGAGAGAGAGACTTTATTAGAGATATGTATTTGTTAAACATACTACCTTTCAAATGAACAATATTTTGGTGAAAGTGAACTTTGCCCAAATGGATTTAAATGACCTTGGAGTCATAAAACATTTAATGAACTCAACCACCTGAACTTTTGTGGTTATTAGAAATGAAGTCTTAGCAGAAAAAGAAGTGTGTCAACATACGAGAAGAAGACACATTATATCATTTTGAACTGCACAGTGAACTTTGAACTGTTAGCAGGTGCTTTTTGAAACAAGAAGACATCACATGATCTTCTAATATACCTGAATTTGTGCAACTATAAGAAGTCAGCCAACAGAGGTGCTGCCATAGAGACTCTCAGCAACAGAGAGGTGCATTCGAAACCAGTGACAGAACTATGTCCACTTTTACCGTCGAATCCAGACGAAGACACCTGTGTTCATTGTGTTTATTTTAGTAATATTATTAATTTGATGAATTGTTTATTATATTATTTCCATGTATTTCAATTTTGAATTTAATTTGAATTANTGTTTTCATTCGGGATGTGGTCAAGTCGGGTAAAGCCAAGACACCAGCGGAGCATCTTCATTTCCATGGTATGGAGAATTTGTTCATGGCGGGTGCTTGATGGCCAGCATTCCGACCCATATAGGGCCACTGGGCGGACGACAGATTTGTAGACTTTCGCCTTCAGCCGGGTTTGCATACGACGGTCACAGAGGACGCCAGTGCATTGTCGCCACTTTAGCCAGGCTGCATTGGCTCGCGCCTTTGCATCCAGGGTGGTTTCACCATCATTGCTAATGAGTGAGCCAAGATATTTGAATTGAGCGGGCTTCTTAAGGTCTTCTCCATTAATGTTAATGGACCCGTTCGTCTGGGCCCCACACTCTAGGTATTCTGTCTTCCTGATGTTGAGCCTGAAGCCGACACCAGCAAGGCAGTCATTCCACTGGAGGACTTGGTCCTGTAACTCCTGTCTCGACTCTGCTGCAAGGAGGATGTCATCTGCATAGAGTAGGGTCCATGGGTGTGGACGTTGAATATTGGCTGTTGTACAGTCCATACAGAGAATGAAAAGGAGGGGTGAGAGGACTGATCCCTGGTGTACACCAGCTTTGATGCTGAACATGGGTGAGGTTCCCACTGGACATCTGACCACACTGGTCACATCAGTGTACAGGAGCTGGGTCCATTGAACGTAGGCTTCTGGGACATCATGGACTCTGAGCGAACGCCAGATAAGGTCACGTGGAACACGGTCAAATGCTTTCTCCAAGTCCAGGAAGGCCATATGGAGAGTTTTGTTCTTCTCCCGGTATCGTTCGTGAAGTAGTCGGGCAGCATGTATTGCATCTGTTGTTCCACAGCCCTTAATGAATCCACATTGGTTTGGAGTCAGGTTGACAATTTGGCGAAGCCGGGTGTCGAGTATTCGCTCAAATATCTTCATGGCATGGCACAGGAGTCGGATCGGTCGGTAGTTGGTACAGTCTGCCACATCGCCTTTACCCTTCCAAATTGGCACCGTGATGCTAGTTGACCAGATTGGTGGTACTTCTTTGTCTTCAATTATCTTGTTAAAAAGGGCTGCGAGGGCCTCCTCCCCTCGCCCTCCAAGAAGCTTCCATGCTTCAGTGGGTATATCGTCTGGTCCGGGTGCTTTGCCATTCTTCATTTTCATGAGAGCCTTTCCAACTTCTTGTGGCGATATCAGGGGGACTGGTCCTAGTACTAGGTCTGCTTGGTGGATTGGAGGGTGTGGGAACTCCTCATTGCAGATGGCTGAGAAGTGTTCATTCCACCTTTGAAGGATGGCTGATGGATCACGGAGTATCTGGCCATGGTCGTCTTTGATGTTCTTTACGTGGTGTATATCTTGGGTTGCACGGTGTCGGGTGCTGGCAAGCCAGCAAATCTTATTTGCTCTTTCTGGTGTGTCAAGATCCTCATACAAGCGGTTGCAGTGGGCAGCCTTCGCTGCTGCAACTGCACTCCTTGCTGAGGACTTGAGGTTACGGTATCGCTCATAGTCATCTTCGGCACCTGATTGCCTCCATCTCTTGAATGCCTTCTTCTTTTCTATGACGGCTGCTTGCACTTCTTCATTCCACCACCAAGTACATTTGTCGAGGTATCTCCTTTCAGGTTTTGTGTTGCCTAGGATGGTTGAGGCTGTCGTGTGAATGTGTTGAACAAGGCTGTACCAGATGGTGGACACTGGTTGTTTGGGATTGTTGTTGAAGGTGGCCATGCTCAGATCAACTGCTTCCTTGAACTGAGTTTTATGTTCAGGTAGGCGGTGCCACTTAATTCGTTCAGGTCCAGTCTTTTCAGGTTTTGAGGTGTTGCTGAGCTTGAGTTTAAAGTGAAAATCGACGAGGAGTGGGCGGTGCTGAGGTGCAATGTTGTCTGATGGTATTACTTTGGCATTAACCACGAATTTTAGATCCTGTCTTCTAATGAGGCAGTAGTCTATTTGGGTAATCCGTTTACAACAGGCATAGGTCACTAGGTGGCTGAATCGCTTTTTGAAAAAAGTGTTGACGATGGCCAAGTCGAAAGCTTCAGCACACTCTAAGATCCTGTCACCCTCAGCATTCCGGTCCCCGAGTCCACTTCCACCATGCACACTCGCTCGTAATTTTCTCTTGTTTCGCCGACATGGCCATTGAGGTCACCACCGATTATCAGGAATTCATCATTACCAACCAACCGGAGGTGTGCCTCAAGGCTTCTCCAAAATTCGTCCTTTTCATCTTTCAGGGCACCTTGTTGTGGGGCATAGCAGGAAACGACTCGGATAGTTAGTTCGCCGGCTTCAATCTTCACAGACATTAGCCGGTCAGAAATGCGCTGGACATCAGTGATGTTATCACGGAACCGCTCACTAACTGCTATGCCAACGCCATTCCGGTATGAGTTTGTACCATTATACAATAGTTTGAATCCATCACCAATTTCTCGAGCCTTTGAGCCCTTCCACTTTGTCTCTTGGATGCAGGCAATGTCTATTCGCCGCATTTTGAGTGCAGCTGCCAACTCTCGGCTTCGAGTGGTGAGGGTGCCGATGTTGATAGTGGCTACTCGTAAGAGTTGGACTATCCTCTTTAGCCCGCCACGTCCAGGGGCGGGTAGCCCTTGCTGACTGTTCACACCGTTCGGGCGTAAACGATGTGCGTCGCCTACGGGGAACGCCCTAGCCGTATTCGTTAAATGTTGATTGGGCATTGCATATTGATACGACTGAAAATACTCCAACCGGCGCGTCGCACCGCCTGACATTGGAGACCCTCACCGTTAGCTTCTTCCTGAAGGTCGATGTTCCCGGCCGGCACCGCGAGGAGGTGGTGATGGGATTTTGCCGGCCTGAAATATAAAAGAAAATATTATCTGTTTATTCGCACCTATTCGCTATTTGAAATTTGTATTTTACTACTCCAGTGCCATTGCAGTTTTTCGCGCTGATTCTCTATCGTCATCATTTCTCAGTTTACCATTTGTGATAATAAATTAAAATTAATAATAAATATAATAATAAATAACTATAATAATCAATAACTAATATAATACTATTACAATAAATAATAACTAAAATAATAAAATTATAATAAATAATAACTTAAACAACATCATAACAACATAAATAACATTATAATAAACAACTAGTTTTTAAAATATTTTTGATGTTTTGCAACACAAAAACCAACTATTTGTTTTTTTATTTGCCGTTCATTGAAACTTTGAAATTGCTATAGTTAGATTATTTGCATTCAGATCGAAAGAACAAAAGGACAAAACACACCAAAGATAAACAAAATAAATTAATAAAATGACTTTTTTAATAGATTAGCATAAAGTAAAAAATTATGATTAAATAATATAATTTTTCGATACTACGCTTATAAATATGATATTTGTTTTTGAGGTTTGGATCGCAATCGTATTGTCCATTTTAATATTTGGATTTATCATCTCGTTAATAATCGAGTACGAACGGCAATTAACTCGGTCTAACAGAATATGGATTTTAAGCGAAGTTATTTGGTATATGTTTGGAACTATCATTTATCAAGGTATGTTGACACGAATAAGTGAAGAATGGTTGTTGACAGTGTAAATTTATATCTTTTTTAAATCCAGAGATTAACATGAATTTTCCGAAAACATTGCCGTCGAGACTCTGTGTTGGATTCTGGCTGTTGACTGCATTAGTGCTTGCTAGCAGTTACCGTGGAACTTTAATATCTTTCCTAACTGCACCCATTTACGAAAAGGCACCGACAACGTTCGGGGAATTGACTTCTGCTATAGAAAATGGAAAATATTCTTGTGGGGCACAGCAAGAAGCAAAAAGTGTAATGTTCGATGTAAGAAAATTTTTTCGTCATTACAGGAAAAATATAACATATAAGAAAGTTGAATATATTTTTTCTATGTTAATTTTTAAATATTAGAAAAATCTATTTAATAAGTAGCAGTTATTAAAATTGTATTGATTCTAAATGCATAAATATAATTCTAAATAACAACTGATATAATATAATATATATAATATTTATTTTATTTGATATATTAACTATTTAATTAGTATTAAAATTTACAAGAAACATTTAACATTCGAATATTTCCTGTGAAATATTCTAAAATATAAACTAAAGTTTGTTCCATAGTTGAAAATATAAAATTATTTCTCGTAGTATGTATATAATGCAGGGCTGTGGAGTCGGAGTCGTGGAGTTTTGGTGTATTAGTCGGAGTCGGATTCGGAGTCAGAGTTGGATGATAAGGAAAAGTCGGAGTCGGTAGATTTTTACGCGACTCCACAGCCCTAGCAGGACTGTTGAGTCGGAGTCGTGGAGTTTTGGTGTTTTAGCCGGAGTCAGAGTCGGATGATAAGAAAGAGTCAGAGTCGGAGTTGGAGTCGGTAGATTTTTACGCGACTCCACAGCCCTGATATAATGTGAAATAATAAAAATAATGTAAATGTGTTTTACTTTACATTCCAACATTATAAAGTAGTTTCTAAATAATAAAAACTAATGATGATTTCAAATATTTTAGTTATGAATTTATGATAAAAAATTCCAAGCCGTTCATAAATTTTTGCATATCCTTATTCAATAAAATTTTACTTTTAATATAATACAAATAGAAATAATATTTTGATTTGAATAGACGCATTAAAATCATAAAGAATAGCTGAATATAGTAAAAGACTGAATACCTTGAATAAAATGGTTCTATAAATATTCACTTGTTGAATGCCTTTTCATCCCCTTGCTTATCGATTCTTCTACACTTGTGGACATTATTTTATTTGTCTTTCTATTCAAATTGTTTGCTGTCTGTTCTTTTTTCTTTTCTGTCTTTTATATTTTCTTTTTTATACAATTTCATGTTCATCGACGCTATATATCAGACATGGGCTAATGCCTCTCCAAGAGCCGCATGCGGCTTTTTTTGAGTTACATGCGGATTTTGCTGAAAGTGTTAATTTCAGCTTTTTATTATTATTTTTACAATTTCTTTCTACAATTTTCTGAAAATATGTTTATCAAAAAAACATCAGTATTTGTTTTATATTATATTTATATTATAAAAATAAAATCGTGGTACAGAACTGCGGCCCCCATGCATTTTGCAAAACCTATATTTCGGCTCCCTCTGAACTTTTGCTTGATCACCCCTGCTATATATGTTATCACTAATCGTACTTGATTTGAACAATCACTGCTAGCCTACCTTGATTAACTAACAGCCGCAAATCCAAATTTCTCGCGATATATTTCAGACATAGATAAACGACAAAACACATCACCAAGATATATTGACAAAACTTATCCGTAAAATTAATTGTTAGCAGAATATATACTTTTACAATAGTTACTACGTAGAAAACATGTTTTTCGATTATTTCGATAGCGTAATTAATAGGTATTCACACATTTGAGCACTCTGATTCAATACGTTATCTACCTAATTTTACTGCAATTTTAAAACCATTATCAACTTCATGTTCTAAACAAAATAAAAAAGGATACCTTGTATAGGTTGAATTACGGGCAAGATTCTAGGACAAATGTAGCAAAATTTCGCCCCCCAAATTGTAGAGCCCCCCTGTGCGAGCATAAAAGTCAAAAGGACCATGCCCGTACGGGCGACCCTAAGCGAGATATAGCCCTCCAAAGATGCGCCTACGTCACATCCAGTCACGTGACTCCGCGCCCAAAAGGGACGCCTCACGTGGCCGAAATTTTTTTTTTCGGTTTTTCCCATCTCAGTGTTGAAAAAAATCGTCAGCTCCCCCTTCCTTAGCCCCCAGCGCGCGTCTCCCCCTGGCACGCGGCCGGCGGCCCGAGTCTCCCGCCTACAGCCTTCCGGAGTCGCCATCTGTTGCCTGTAAATACAAATATCTATTATTATTACACCTCTTACCTCAGCCGGGGATCGAACCCCGGTCCCGGCAGGCGCCGATCCACTTCTCTCCTCACCGGCCCGCCAGGTCGCTCTGCCAGAAACACTTCGGAACTCATACTTGAGCCGTGCTAGGCCGAGGAGCTCACTGCGCATGACGGGCCCTCCGGGCGGCCCCCCTCGGCCACACAGATTGAGCGCTCCGCGCCACGCGGCCACCCCCCGCCGTTCAGGTGCAGCGGGCCCGTCGTGCGGCCAATGGCCGGGCGCTCGTGGGTCACTTGACCTACTCCCGGCCCACCGAGGTTTCATAAGCCTTCAGGCCGCCTTTGGGCATTTTCGGCCGGTGTTTGTTACCGCATTAGTTAGGAGTACAAGTCAGTAAATATTCAACAGTTGTGATATTCCAGTAAATATTCGATATTTGGGTACTTTGGGTTAAGAGGACGCCAGTTCAGTGGGGACGCACTTTCTAACCTAACCTATTCTAATAAATTAACATAATTATTACCAATTAATTACCGAAGGATACTTGTACGCAAACCCTGGATTATATGCGATTGTTCGAATAACATCGGGCGATCCCATCTTCGTCATCGTCGACCTCCTGGACATAGCCGAGGAGGAGAAAGCGGCAGCGGTGACCGGCGGTCTTACCCCGGCCTCGCCTAAACAAAATCGGAAACGGGCCAGTCGTCGTCGGGTAGCGAGAAAAGGAGACTCTGCCGAAGGTGAGTGTATAATCTGTTTTGTTGGCTTTTTCCGTCGTNACAAAACTCTTCACGACATAATTAGCAACAAAATTAAAAAAATGAAAAATTAGGAAAAGTTACGACTATATTTTAAAATAAAATATAAAGCCTATTGTTTACATAAATTATATTTACCGAATATTCAAGTTTGTAGTAAAATATTGTAGATACAACAAACATATTGTACACTAAACACCCAACGACAGACTGTAGCAAACGACTCCCTATCAGTTAATTTGCATAATTACACGCGAAACATCCAGCTACTACGTCATATCAAATATTTTGCATATTCACGCAATGCAAATTTTACGTCATGTTCAACAGATTTTCGTATTTCGTCACACTTTTTATCAGATACCGCCATCTATCGAGAATACCAATTAACGCTCCGATTGGAGATTACCGGATGCGCCGCCATCTTGGAACCTAAGGTAACATTAACAAAAGTTTCTTGTCTTAAATAACAAGAGTAAATCGAATTTTATTTTTCAGAAATTAAAATCGGGTGATACAAAGTTTATAGACGATCACATTGATAGCAACAATAATTGGGTATATTCCGAAGAAGACGTTGTCGAAAGAGTAAAAAATGAAAGATACGCTGATATAGGAGCTACCAATGTTCTGAATAAAGTATTTAAAAACAAACTGAAAGAAATAGTACTGGAAAGCAAAGACTCTCTGATAACATTCAGCGAAGCGTATTATATAAAAAAGGGTTTTCCATTTAAAAAGGCTTTGAATAAAATATACTGTTTTTAATTTGATATATAATTTGTGTTAATTATAGTAATATTTGCTTTGTTTTTTTTCAGTATAATTCGCATGTTCGAATCTGGAATAATGGGCAAGATGGAGAACGAAAAGATATCGTACAACCAAAACAAGAAAGACATTGAAATTAAACCTCTAACAATCACCGAATTTATCGGAAGTTTCATTCTTTTGATAGTAGGATTCATAATAGCCTTTATTTGTCTTATGGGAGAAAGAATAATTGCAGTTAGGAAAAAACGTTAAGCAGTCGTGGAAAAGAAAAATTGATATATAATTTTGAACAAGTTCATTTCATTTTTCGTATATAGATTTTTATATCGAGAAATCTATGTTGCACGTATATGCAAGGATAGAATTCACTCCTGTCGTACATAAGTTTACTATTGTACATTTATTTTAATTTGATGAAAGTTTAATATACGTAAGAAATTTTCACATTTATAGACATTTCTCCAGCATAATTTATGAATTACAATATTAGAAAACATAAATCCAATTTATTCTTCTTAATCGAATTTTAAGTAAGTAAATTAACTTATTACTCGATGCAATCATATTTACTCAATAAGAATTACTGCTCAATTTCTAAGCAAATTTTTTAGAAATCAACTGCACTACATTCCTAGCAAATGCATTAATATTTATAATTTATTCAGTCTTTGCTAATCAGAAACTACACTAGTATAATTACTTTAACCTATAAACCAGCTCCAAGTAGAATATATAAAACGGAAGAAATAAAACATTAATTAAAAAAGAAAATTTACACAAGTTTGTAATTTCGACCGATTCATTTTCTGTATTTGAAGTAGCTTACGGAATGAGGAAAGATTTCCCTTTTTAGAAGAAAGTAAAGAAAATGCAAGCTAATTTTTCTTAATTTAATTATGCTTGGATATAGTTCAAATGAATTTATTTTTTGTTACACATCCTTTGTCTATTCGAATCTGGAATTGTGCACAAAATCGATTATGCTGATAATTCTAATAGAATGATCTCAACTTAAGAATACCATAGTATATCAATTGATCATATTATAAGCCCAATACTATTACTCATATCAGGTTATGTATTGTCTCTTCTATGCTTAATTATCGAAAATATTCACAGAAAATTTTTCGCTTATTAATTACGCAATAAATATGCTAGGTATGAAGTAAAAACCAAAATTTTCCAGCTTACATCTGTTTTAGATGCTATAGGTATAAAACAGTGATGTAATTTTTCAATATAGTTTAGTTGTTTCTCTATACACTTAAAACATCTTGAAATTAACATTTGAACACCTTTGAAAGTCAGAGATAATGTCGATTTTACTCGGTGTTATTATTTACAACTTATTTAAAAACGCATCTCTATTCTGAAAGTTAAGATTTATGCCATTTTATAATTGCTAATTGTACAAAAATATTTATACGTTTTTCAAAAAAAATAATGTAAAAACGTTTGTAACGTCGTTTAGTTTTTTTTGAATGTGTAAATTATGTAGTACTCGAAATAAGGCTGGAGTCACACTTACATAAAAATAACACTCAAAACGTAAACTGAAAACCAAATCCAGAAAAATGTAACATCGCACACGCTTAAAATTTCTAACTAATCAACTCGAGAAATCTTCGGTGAAAAAGTTTATAATATCACTTATGTCTCTCTGTGCTAAAAACGAGAAACTGCGGGAGCTGCCAAACGTCTGTTTTTATAGTTGCGTCGATGCTTCAAAATCATGGAAGCTCAGAAAGAAAAAAAGTGAAATGAATGTAGATGTAGCGCTGCTAATAACGTGAACTGGCATTAGACGGCGAAAAAGTTGGTTATTATTTTTATTCCGTTGTATTTATTTCACAATTATTCGTGCGAAACACGAAATTCACATTGAACCATAATTGTCATCACAGTTATTAGAGCTTTTTTTCTGTAATTGTGAATTCAGCCTAAACCTATAAAATATTGAAATAAATTTTCTGTACTGCAAATGATAAATAATTTGTTATAGGTTGAAAAAACAAATAATGCATTCTAAATCATTTTCGCTTCTTATAAATAAAAATATATCGAACAACTAACAAATAAGGTATGCATTCTTGCATGCATTCGTGAAATTAGAACTTGACTACTTTGTGCATATTAAATCACTTTTTAAAATATTGTAATTTATTCTCATAATAAATATCTGGATTAATTAAATGTAGACTTGGATATTTTTGTTTCCGCTTGAAAAAGTCACATTAATTTATAGAAGGTCAAACCACTCTGAATTTTTTCGAGCCTTAAGTTAATACAACGCTTTCACTTTCTGTTTACGGTCTTGTCCGAAATACAGAATGGATTCATTCGCCTGTTAACAAACTGTAATGTATAAAATTACTAAATCTAATCTATATATATAAAAATGAATGTATGTCTGTGTGTGTGTCTGTCTGTCCATGCATTACCACACCGTTTATCCGATTGCCATAAAACTTCGGAAAGTTTTTTAATACACTCCCGCAAAGGTTTTTGGCATAGTACATTTATCCTACGATAGATGGCGCGCGTTTACACGAGCATTCGAGCATAGTGTGTTCGATCGATTTCAAATTCTGAAGACCATTTCCCCCTTCAAAAAATATCTCTATATATGCATTTGTGAACTGTTATGTACGATATTTGTAATAATTTTTGTTTAATCACTTTATTTCAACTTTCTTTTTTGCTAATTATGTATTCGCTCGAACTTCGTTAAAACCTCAACTGTACCCCGAACAACAACCGAAGTTGTAGAAGGAAATTCGCGTATTTTACCGATCTAGGTATCCGCCCTTTTTCAAATTTTAATATCGACTCAAAATAATAATGTAATAATAATAAGTTTTAATAAAAATTATAAAATGTAAATTGAATTTTGTCATAACGAGTTTGCTTAAATTTCCTTTCTTCTGAGATCGCAGCAATGCGCGAAGGTTAAGCTAGTATAATATAAATACAGTAAGATCTCGCTAAACGTGGGAATGCGTTCCTAGAAGACAAGGCACCAAACGAAACAGTGTTGAACGAGGTCATTTTGTCACAGAGTAAATAGAGAAAGGGGAACAATCCACCAAAAATAAACAGATTTTACTATAAATTTAAATTATTTCATATTAATTTGCATAATAATATATGTTAAATAACACATAAACATACATGTAAATAGAAGAAGTGTAAAGTTTATTTTTTGTGATAAAGGTGATAAAAATTCTGAAATTCCTTAGGACCTTTATCACAAAGCTCACCTGAAATTCTTGTTTTTTGCGATAAATTCCTGTTGTTTTATCTGTCGCTTTTTTAAATGTGTTATAGCATCACTTTTGAATTAAAATGGTGGATGATTTAAAAGAGAACTATTATAAAGGAGCTAAAGACAAAAGCTGAGGTAGAGCAGCATGCTAAGAGGTGGTGCTCACCGCATCTGCTAAGTGCAGAAGATAACTAAAGAAGAACGATTTAACAAAATGTTTTATCATTATAATGTAAAAATTGTTTTATCATTATAAATAAACATACTAAAAATGATTTCATATAATTTTTCAATTATAATATAATTATAATTTTATTGTTTAGATTTTAAACTCTTTTTATAGACACTTGAAAATGCTTGCCAACCACTGGCCTAGTTTTGAAACTAGGTATCCGGATACTTTAATTAATATTACCTTGTTAACAATTAAAATGAAAACTAACAGACAATTTATAAAACATAAATAATAGGAAGTACTAAAAAATAAACAATTTTAATTTGATTGACTTTTGAGCAATGCAGCATTAAAACAATTTATAGTTAATTGGCAAAGAATTGTAATTAAGACTTCAAAAATTGCAGGTAAAAATAAAAATAATTATAAATAAATATATAAATACAAGTTATTAAAATAATTATAAAACCTAAAATTAAACCTAAAAATAAAAAAATAATAATTAAAACTTCGGCCTTTACATCAAAACCAAAACAAATCCAAAATTAAAAATAAAATCATTTGAAAATTAAAACAATGTTATTTAAAACGATTTAAAAATTGTTGTGATGTTTTCTAATTGTAAGTCAAATTCTTAAAATTTTCATTACATTACATACAATAATTTACATTATTTGTGTGCATCAGCGACTGAACATTTTGCTTTAATTTTACATACAGATACAAAATAAATTGAATTTTGTTATCTTATTTATAAAAATACTTGTTACTCTTAATAAATTCTTCCATATTTTTAATGACAAAAAACTCACAAATTTAAGTATATAGAGGGTACTCACACACCAATGAATGCAGATAGCTGCAGTTACAAACATGATGTAGTTATAGTGCACAAAAGAACAAGACTGTTTGCAGCACCCATAAAAGCATAATTTGGAAGCCAGTACTTGTTTCAAACTTGATGCATGATACAGAAAAGCAGTTAAATAGACAAAAAACACCTCAAGTATGGAAACAGCACAAACAGAAAGAGTGAAATGTAAATACACAAATGGTAAAATGTGTATATTTCGTGTGTTTGTTCATGCACTCTAATTTTTATTTATATGGGTATTTCTCATTTTCCTGTATATTTGTGCTGTATTCCTGAAGGCTGTAACACACTGAGCAATTTTTGTGGGAGAAATGTCGCTGGATGACAGAAAAACTTGTTTCTCAGACAGTGAGAGAGCAGTCGTCGAGTAGGCAAATCGCTTTAACTTCTGGGAGACAGAACTTCCTCCGTCACTTGCCATAACTAATGAGCACACGTAAATTTATCACTTAAATACAGATCTTGTTTACAACACAAAAATAAACATAGAAGATAGTTGATAGTTGCTATGACACATTCAGTTTTATTACGTCAATCGTAAAAAGCAAGTTACAGTATAACCACACTATTAAAGAATATTGCCAAGAGGTATTCAAAAAACACTTTTTTGTCATTAGCAAAAATTTACGATTATAAAATAAAAAATGTCAATCGTACTACTACTGCAACTTGTCTCCTTGTGTGTGTGAAAATTGCCGAACGTCAACAGATTGTCGTAGCTCAGAGACATGTGTTTGGGAGTTAAAAATCAACTACTGTATCACGGTTTTTACTGTATGTCATACAGCATTCAAGCTATATACACCTTTCATATTATTCAACTATAAGTTTTTTATGACAAAAACATAATTAAACAAGTGAACTTTTATTTTACTCCGATTGATTTTCTTGTTTTATATAATTTGAACAATTTCACTTACAAGTTTTACAGATTCTCCTACAGTTTAAATACAAGTGGCAAAATTTCACAATTAGTGTTTAAAAAGTAATTTCTGTTTAGTATGTCATTTGCTGCATTTTATTCATTTGCTCCTTCTATTATCTCGATGTCATAAAGTTTTGAAACTTTCTTACAAGTTTTAACTAATTGATAATATGCATAATAAACTCCTGTGTTTAGTCATAAAATTAAAAATTATAATTAAAATATGCAAATCTTTCCATTCTGCCAACGCGATTTTCACATTAAAGTTGTTCACTTTAATATTGTATGAGAAATGCTAGTGTTACGTAAATTGATATTATTCGAAAATCTCATTCCAATCACAATAAGTTTATCAATTTAACAGATCATTTTTTATCCGACGTTTCGAAAATCGATCATTCTATACCAGGGCTTCTCTCTGCACTGTATATTATATAATATACACTATATTCGAATTGTCTGTATGGATATGGTTTCTATCCATTGCTCTGATAATTGGAATTGCGCTTAAAAAGAGATTTGTTGCTTTGTCAGTCCAATTACAACAAGCCAAGTCAATACGGCTCGAAAGAAATATTAACGAAATTATTTTTAAGCACGTGGAGTTATGCGATTTTCTTCAACAGATAAATGACAAATGGAATGAATATATATTTATTGAATACGGAATAATTTTGTTTGGTATATCTCTTCTCATTTACAACACAATGTTTTGGGGTTTATCATTTCATATGTATATGTATATTTCAAATTGTATTTTAACCACAATTGGCATTACTGTCGGCATTATTGGTTTTTTCGATTGGCACAACAATTTCCTGAACTAACTCTCATTGCTATGCCAATCTTTAAACACCAGTATTAAGTCCTATTAATAAGTAAAGTCCAAGTAGACAATTAACAATAACATTAGTAATCTATCTTATTTACAAATCTTCTCAAAATAGACAGTTTGACCGGGCCCTTCTAAAAACCGGGCCCTAGACATTTGTCTCATTTGTCTATGCGATGATCCGGCCCTGGCTGGCATGCAACAAGATTGCCAATCCAAGGAATGTCTATTCAGATATGAAAAGTTTTTTTAAGGGAAATGGTCCCTACTTGCAAAGAAAACCCGGAAAATTTCACTAGCCACCTTGCATGCCCAAGCACGAACCCGAGCCGATAAACATGTATAAGTAATTAAGAGGCATTATGAGAAAAGAATCCCACTGCACGTCATCATTCTTGAACTTGAGAAGGCATTTGACCATGTATTACATGAGCTACTCTGGGCCGCTCTTCGACAACATCACATTCCTGAGGAACATATCAGTTGGGTGCAATTGCTCTACTACAATCCAACGAGTTGTGTCCGTGGCGTCGCTGAGACCATTCTGCGTCTTCGTCGGTGTTCATCAGGGATCCACTCCTTTGTTTTTTCTCTTCATCGTTGTCATCGATGCTATCACACATGACATCCAGTGACATGTACCATATACGCTACTTTATGCTGACAATGTGCATCCTCGCCTTTACTGTCGATCGACTCGCAGCAGCTCGTCCATATGTAGTGTAGTCGCCTTCAACAACATTGGCCTCTGACTTAACCTGAGGAAGACGGTGTACTAAACATCAGACCTGACTGAGCAAGGCACAATGATTGTCGATGGCATCAGCTTTCCCTGAGCTGAGCAGTTTAAATATCTTGGGTCTGTGATCTTTGCTGACAATGACTTATACCATGAGGCGGTCACACGTGTCAATGTCGCCTGGCTGAAGTGGAGCTCAATAAGAAGTGTGTTATGCGACCGACATAACAACGTCCAACTCAAGTCAAAGATTTATCGAACCGTTGTTCGGCCTGTCGCACTGTATTGTATCGAGTGCAGGACAACTGCAAAGGTCGTCGAATGTGCCGACCCCACTGTTAAGCAGAACTAAGGCGAAAGCAGAAGATTATTTTCTGTATAATGTTTCTATCTAAAAGCTCACCTTTAAGTTAAACATTTTTTTCTGCGAGATACATATATCAGATGTTATGAGCATTTAAAATTTAACGTGGCTGCCACACCATTTCAACGCGTATCTAAAGATCATATGTAATTTATTGAAGAAAAAGAAGATGTGCACTCGAAAATGATTAGGAAACTATAATTAATTTGTTGAACCATTTATACTCTGAATAATAAACTGATACAAAACTTTATCCTGGATTACGTTAAAGCCATCATAAATAAAAAAGACAATGTTTTTTTACTTATGATGGCTTTAACGTAATCTAGCATGAGTTTAATTATATAGCACTAGTTTAAGTCATTTTGTGACTGTAAAGACAGGTGTATTTTTTTATTTTTTCTGTTAATTCGTAAGCGCTGAATACAAAATTAAATTTAAAAATTCTCTAGCACATAATATTTTGTAGTTGTGCTAGTAAGAAATCTAAAAAATCTTCGTACAGAGACTTTGTGTTCGAATGCAAATATGTGGAGACTTAAAAGTTACAGGCAGTTATTCGAACTTCGAGGTGGTTTTACCATTTATTATCGTTTTCTTTATCTTTCGGATAGTAGAGTAACACAAAAATCTCCTTAAAGTAATAGTTTCTGTATTAAGTTACAGAAACGCAATAGTACTTGGTCAATCTGCCTAGGGAAGATGCCTTTCAGTAAAACGTATTAACGGTAATTGGCTTCTATTCAGGTTTACAGGCATGGAGGAAACCTGGAAAACTCCACATAGCCAACCCGTTCTGGCGAGGCGTGAACCCACGATCAAACTCATTGTGTTTAAGGCACGAAATCGCTAGGCTACTGGTGGACCACTTGTCTACCCCTTAAAGTACCAGAATGACTCAGAAAAAAAATTTGTTTCATTTGTTTCAACCTAATATACGGAATATATTTTTAGTTTATCCCAAAAAAGTCTTGTTTCCTTCACTGTATATAAAACTTAAATAAATAAAAACATTCCTGAATGCACTGGATTAAGAAGGCGCTGATTTTTAATTTCTTAAACAGATTAGTTTGAATACTAAGCTTAAAGAGAAAACATTTGTTGCAGCTTAAATGAGAAAATTACTGTAGAATGCAAAGTTTTCTCAAAAACTCAATGACTTTGAACTAAGAACAGGAATAAGTGCAACATCGTTAATTTTAACGTGAATATTTTTTGTAATTAAAAAAGTTTTCAATCAATTAATATGTAATATAAGAATATTTTATTTAAAAAAAATATTTTAAAATAATTTTAACAACAGAAAAGATTTCGTTATATTTTCGTGTTGACTTCAGCTTAGTACTGGAAAGATAAGTATTTATGTAAATTAATAATATAATAATTAATTTTAAAAACCTTAAAACAAAAAACCGAAATAAAAATAAAACTGTATTTTATTTTCGAAACATTAAAATTTTACTTATTCTTCTTAAAGAAAAGGGACTTTTATGATTATTGAAACAGTATATGAAGTAACACTTGTGTAGAAGGAACTTTCAGCTTGGTACGTCGTAAATTAAGAAAGAGTTTGGTATGTATAACAGTTACTTTAATTTATATTTTAGAATTAAATTAATACTAAACATTAAGTCAACGACTTTCAAACATTTTTTTTTTCTCATCAAATTAGTTTTACTCGAAAATTTAAACTTTTCTTCTCAATTAACATCTATCTAATGACAGGGTTTCAAGTATAACAACAGATTAGGCAATGTGTAAATAAAATAATGGTGTACAATTTCTACATACTTATAATTAAATGGCATCATAAGCAAACAATTTTGCATGGTTTTTTTTGCTTGCTGCTTCACTATGTTTTAAACGAATGCAGTTAAAGTGGATGCTTCTAGTTCAAATATTAAAACTATTTTTAAATTTGAATCATAATATCATTGATAATTGACGATGTGAACGTTTAAATTTATGTCTAAGAATGAGTTGTGTAGTTTATTTTACACTCTATAGTCTTAAAAGAGTAGTTCTACTTTTTATACTGAGTTAATGTATAAAGTATCCATTTTATGTCAATATTTTACTGTTTTGTTGGTTAAGCGTTAAGTTGGAATTTATATAACCTCATCTTATGTACCTCATTTATAAAAATGGAAACGTAAAAATATGAGAAAGTAAATGTTTTGGCTTATAAACTTAATTATTTTAATATTTTTTATTTTTTTTCTACGAAATTAATTTTTATGCATTGCACATTTATTTCTCTTTTGAATGTCCATAATTTTAAATGATTAATTTATTCTTTTTTCGCTGTTTCATTGTGCAGTGTTTTACTTTTCAAATCATTCTTAAAAATTTTTCACTTGCAATTTCAGTGTAGTTTATTTTACTTATTTACAGATCCCTCAAAAAGAAAATATGGTATATAGATGCCTTATGTGTGATTTGATTTTTTATGATAAACATTTATACATTTCTCATCAGTTAAATCATTCAACAGAAAAACATCGGTGCCAAGTCTGCCGACAGGAATTTATAACTGAAAAAGCTTTAATATAACACATGAATGACATCCACCCGGATGCAAGACCTTACGTTTGTGGACAATGCTTTAAAAGTTTAAAAACTAGAAGAAACTTGCTTCTTCATCTGAAAATGCATTAAAGGAAATTGTACAAATGTACAATTTGTCCTGCAAATTCTATAACTGAAAAAAAACTACTGCAGCACATCAGGGTTCACGAATATTTAGCATCCCTCACTCAATTTTTGCAGAAAATACCGATGCAAACGGGTACTTCAACTCGAAACGTGCAACAACCATGGATAAAAGAGGTTCCTTCAACTCGAAACGTGCAAGAACTATGGATGGAAGCGGGTCCTTCAACTCGAAACGTGCAAGAACCATGGATGGAAGCGGGTCCTTCAACTCGAAATGTGCAACAACAATCGATAAAAAAGCAACTTTCAACTCGAAATGTGCAGGAGCCATCGATAAAAGAGGAACCTTCAACTCGAAACATGCAAGAATCATCGATGCAAGCGGGTCCTTCAACTCGAAACGCGCAGGAACCATCGATGCAAGCAGGACGTCCCTCGATCGTAGGCTTTGTTGTTGTTTATCCTTCAGTGTTGCGCCGATATGTAAATCTCTCCGAATAGAAAAACAAGTAAAGTCAAATGTTAGAGTAATCGGTACTTCTGCTTTAGTTATTGAATGTAACAAGTAATTTTTTAAAAATTTTAATGTAGTTCGGAAATTTCTTCCTGTAATTTTAATGTTACTTTTAATTTTTGCTGATAAATTTTTGTCAAATGCTGTTAAATCTGAATTAAATGTTTTTATGAAATTTTAACATTTACTTTAGAGATTTCCATTGATCAAATCAATATACATTTAAAGCTGCTACTCGGTTGCAAACGTTTAATAATATAAAGATTAATTTGTATAGTATTTACAATGGTTTTGTTTTATTTTTCTTCAATTATTATTCTTAAATTTTTAATGCTTTCGTTTGTTCGTGCCCCGTAATTTCTAGTAGATCGTCGCTTCACTAGTCTCCTACCTTTTTTATAAGTTGCATTTTACTGTAATGAAAAAAGAATGCATTGCAGGTTGTTTTGAACATTATACATGACACATATTTTAAAATTTTAGAAAATTTACAGAAATCAAATAAACTAATTGATGTATTAAATGCAAATGAAGCAGAAACCAAAATATAAACAGACCCTACTTTAAATGTTAATAACAATTATTTTACTTCTTTTCGTTTATTATTTTTATATTAATCTTATTATTTAATAACTCGTCCGAGACTGCATTTCTTAACTAAATACACTCAAACAAACCTTTACATATGCAGCCGTAATTTAATAAATAAATTCAAACGTTTTCGACCATATTCAATGGCCTTTATCAAGAAAAACTGAAAAATCGAACTTCGAATTAAAGATTTGCGTTACCGATACAAGCGTTATTTTTGGAACGTTTTTAAAAAGATATTCTATCGTATAAGCGCCATCTCTACATATTGGCTATAAATAGTTAAAATAATACCATTAAATACATTAAAACACAATAAAGTGNTATCTGTTTTAAAAGATTAATACAAAAGAAAAACAATAGTATATAACATAATTTAAATCGTCGTATTCATATTTTCCTCATGATATTGTCCAAAACAGCTTTCACATTAGCAAATGTTACAAAATACGCATTTCAAGGTATTTTTTACATTTCTTTTCGACGCTGTTCTATTTTTATGCGAGTTCTTTCTCTTCCGACTACTTTCGTCTATTTATGCAGACCTGCATTCGTCACGTTTATTGGAGCCGAAATATCGCTTCTTCTGTCTCGCATTTTTTCTATTAGAAAATTACTTTGTGAGACCAAATGATAGGTACTTTTTATTTATTAGTATTGATATAATTTTTTTCTTTAGCAAATCATGTATAATTTTTTTCTTTAGCAAATTATGCGACAGTGATATTGTGACGTAGCCGGGGATATACAGCACCTTCATTTTCAGCTCACTCATGTCACTTAATCGGCACTCAGTCGGTCAGACTGGCCTGAAGTGTCTGAGGATGACTTCCTAAGACTTTTGCTAGGAACGAGAAGTCCGTGAATAAACGCTGCAAGATTGTTTTCCTGATACCGGCCTAGTTATAGCGTTTGGTTCTTTAAAAGGAAACTGTACAACTCCGCTTGCTCTTTCATGTTAATTTTGTCCTTATCGTTTCTTAATTATCTATATATATTGGGTGCTCGTTTGTAAATTATCTTTGCGTCTTTGTATTTTCCCAACTCATTCACTACTTTCCTTGTTTGTTCATTGTAAGTAAACTTGTTGAATGCAGTAGTGTTATGATGCGTTGTAGTTTCTTGTTTACCGTAGCTCTTCATATGACCTCTAATTGTGGATATTTTTTATCCTACTTTCCTTGCTACATTTGAATTCTATCAATATCTTTGTTCCGGCCTTGTACATTGGTGCCGAAAGCTTTTTTGATAAATGTATTAGCATACAAAAATATTTGTAAACTCTTGCCTTACGCTATTTGAACTTACTTTACTACTAATGCATTTCTATAAATATAAAAACAATACAATTTGTCAAAAATTTAAAAAACATTTACATAATTTAATTATTTTCTTACATTATTACAAAAACAAATTTATTAGCATTAATGTATGTAGAGTAGTGTACCAGATATAACACAATCGCTGATATAACAATAAACAATACACAAACTACATTAAATTGAAATAAAAAATATTAAACTTTTACGTCGAATTGTACATGTCAATACTATTTGCATATATAAGATTTTTTCTTCTGATTTAACAATCTTGTACACACTTATACACCGAAACTTTTTTTTATAGAGAATCGGTAAGTACTCGGTCTCACAAAAATCCGAATAAACAAAAATTTGTTCGATATTGAAACGAAATTTAAAAGTACACATTTTAGCTACTTTTTGATGAGTTACATTATACTTACATGACATATTGGTACAAAACAATACGAACATTAACACTACATAAATGCGAAATTACTCAGTATATACGAACAGTGAAGAATATGTTTCATTCTTTCTCAATCATAACAAATATTGATTTGTCTACAGTAAAAAAAAAAATAATGGAGTGTAAAAACTTTACCAGAACGCAATTTTCAAACTAATTCAAATTAACGAGGTTATGCTGTATCTACGATACTTTCGTTTTTAACTGCAGCATTTACACCGATTTTTGAAGAGCACCTGTTTTTTTGCATTACTCCCGTTACTTCGATAAGAGAAGATAAAATGGAATAAAGGCAATTCAGAATCTAAAAACAATCAAAGTTGTGAAAATATAACAATTACATTAAGGTAAAATTGAATTGATATTTAAAAATATTACTTAATTATAATTTCCGCTTCTCGAATTAAATATTTTTCGATTTTAAAAATAATCGTTGTTTATTGAAAAACAATAACAAAAAGTTCGCCAGCAGCAATGATGAACAAATGAGGAGGTCCTACACGCGGCATTTATTGCAACTTCACTGAAAATACAACGTGATGAAATCCTTATGTACAGTACTGTACATTTGTATTGGATTCATTATTGTACGTTATTAAAACGCACAGTACGTTATTGTACGTTATTAAAAAGATATTAAAATGTCTAATGATGTAATTTTTAATAAAGTAAACTCAAATCGTGTTATTTAACCATACGTTCGAAATAACCTTTTCATTGACGACTGCATGTGCTTGCACTTACTATCGAACTTGATTTCACTTTGTCAAGCCCTCTAAAATTGAGGCTTGCAACCAACTTTATAACATTCTTTTTTAGTTCAACTTATGTTTGTGGATTATTTTTTATACACGGCTACATTTAGATGCCCATTAAAAAAATTTAGTAGTGAAAAATCTAGAATTAGTGTAAACAAATTTCTTCGGAAACGGCAGTCGTTAAACAAATTCCAGATATTACTAATGGAACTCTTCTATAACAAATGCATATGATGCCCACGCCAAATAATATTCGACAATGAAAATGATTTGTTGTTTTATTTCAGTTCCTAAATGAACTAAGCTGCAGTGCAGCTAATTCTAAACATTTACACAAAATCAGTTTTACACTATAGTAACTACTGACTATTAACAGTCCGTATTCGCTAAACGCTATGTTGTAGCAACAGAGACAAGAAACAGCTGTTCGAAATTTACACATAACTATATTTTGTTGTGCGCGATTATGCATTACTCTGTACTATATGCGCAGATCGTTGCATAATAGCACGAGGTCATTAGAAAACATCAATTAAGCTGAAATGCCCAGCAAAAAAGAAAAAATTTTCGATCAGTAAAAAGACAAGTGAAAACTATATATTACTAGTTTATGTATAAATAGCACACATTATTTGTAGTGTAGTACGAAGTAAAATGACTTTTTGGTTCCACAACTCAAACTTGTTTATAAGCATACACGAAATTTCATGTTTTATCAGGTTGACGTAAAAACTACAGCATTCAAATAAGTCACGTTCTACCCAGAAGGTATGCTCTTTATCGATCACGCTTCAGAACAATGAATTAAAGAGTAGAAGCACTACTGTGCAGTAGAAGAGTTAAATAGACGTATCGATTACTTCAGCATTTTCGTGTATACAATTTGATGTATGTAAAATTCGCATGCGAGATGGAAATCTATGGAAAAATTCAAATCCCTGAATCTTTAATATCCACACTAAACTGTAATCAAACTGTTCAGTTTAGAGTGCATATTTTCGAATTTCATGCACTTATGTGACAATCTATCTAACATGCAAATTTCCGTATATAAACTCCAAATCTTCCTATTCGAAAAATGCTTAATTAAATAATGAAAATTATCTAATGATATACTGTATTTAAAAAAAAAAAAAAAATTAGCTAGAAAACTATAATCTGCAGAAAGCTATAAACGATTCCAGTTCAATAAGTGTATAGTTAAATGAACTACAATGATAATGTATATTTATTCAAAATATTTACCCTTATCAAAAAGTTTTTTTTATATAGAAAAATCCTGCCATGGATATACCAAAAGGTCTTCCTCCGAATCTCTTCATGAAGCAAATTATCTGAAATGATTCATTTACAAAAACAAATATTTTAAATACTTCGTAAAATTAACAAAAATCATATCAAAAACAAAAATGCAGATTATGCAACGTCGTCTCAGATGCCTTTTTTCACACCTAAACTAATTGAAAACACAATGAGATTCTTGTCTTTCACTTGAGACTATGCATCTCAGTGTAGCATTTTTATGCATTCTCCAGTAATTATATCGTCTTACTTAAGTCGAAGTTTAAAATCAAAAGTGAATCTCCAGTAATTTTCTGAATACTTTTTTGAGTGACGAAAGACAAGTAAAGACATTGTTTGCATAATCTCTGTTGGTGTTTTTATTTATCTTTAATATCTAGAATTTTCAAATTAAAACGTTAGATACTTTGAATATATATGCCACGGAGTTTAGAGAAGAATAAAATTTTCCGATGGAGATGAAATTATCGTATATCTGAAAAATAATAATGTTTATTGTAAATATAACAGCAGATATTCAAATTAACAAAAATACTGTATTTATACAAATAAAAAGTAGTAATTACAATTGAAGTGAAATTCGAAAATGCCCACGCAACTGATAACGTTAAAAACATTAATAGTGCACCGAAGCATAAAAAAACACTCGAAAAGCTTTATCAATCTGTACAAAAAGACCAACGTACGTAAAAAAACAGCTTTCGAATGTAAAATATACGTAAATAGACGGAATCAGCATCATCCATTTTTCATTTATTTCATCGAAAATTTTCCAAATTTGTAAGAATTTCGTCAACATTTCATGAACAAGAGATTTCGTTGCGATATTTCTTAGTTGTAACTGTTGAGAGATTTTAATCAAACCTCTGCTGAGAATAATCAAGGTATATGCCAACAAGAGATCGCAACAAAATATAAGAGACAGCAGATAAATAAGCCATGTCTGCTACTTACAATGCAAACTAAAGATATTCTGTTATCATATTCTCTGTAATTATTAAATACGAAATAACTAGCGACAATAATTATTAAGGATGTTGCAACGAGAAGGGAAATATAAAATAAGCAATAATGAAAAACATACGGATGTAGCGTATCTATAAATTCTGCTTCTTCCTTAAATCCTGTCATTAAGTGATGAATATTGAGTTTATTTCTCTTCAAAATGCTGAACTGTATAGCACCATAGAACGCATTAATAGATAAAATAATTTTGATATACAATGAATTATTTCTAAATGCAATAAAAATATGACTACAAACAATTTCGGGAAAAACTAACATTGCTGTATACTGTAAAGCTGCTAACCACAAGAAGATTTCGATTACATTTGTATAAAAGTTAAAAAGTTTTTCATTTGTGGTATTTGTCTTCTTTCTGCATTTACATGTTTCAAAAATATCCAAACCGAAAAGTGTCGTAACTGATATCAAAGGTTGAAGCTTTTTTACAATACAAGTATTAGACAATGGCTGCATGATTACTGATATACGCAGAAGTGAGTTTTTTAATATGCTATTTTTAAATTGATAAACAGTTGTTATTAGTTTATTATAATCAATTCAGTTCACGTGAAAATACGATTTACTTTCTAACACCGATTAATGTCGAACAGGCAGAAACAATTTGGAATAATGAAGTTGTTGGTCGTCGCTAACAATAATCTATCGGATATTTACGTATGACAGAATGTAGTTTCCAATTGGCCAATATAGAACATTCGATGTTGAAGAAGTAATTTGATTTGAAGGGGAGTGCATATAAACTGAGTGACGTAAACAATATATTTATGGCCAAAGGTAATATCTAATAACGGTTGCCATGAAGATAACTTACGAGATTTAATCGATAAGTATTGGCATTGACGTCATTTGGTAAGAGTAAGCTATTTATATAAAATAATAAATACAATATTGTATTAATATTAATTTGTTCAATGATAAACAAGTTATATTGTGTTCTATTTAAAACTGTAAATTATTGTTTTAATTAAATCTGACATTAATTTAAGTTGAAGTACAACGTACTAAAAATTTTTTAACATTATCCTTTCGCCGAATACCGAATAATGGTTAGTTATTAATGGCGAATATTTGGCAATTGTCATTTTCCGAATTTTGTAGGTATATTTTGCCGAACGAATAGAAACGAATATTTGCTCTGATGTATTCGTGTTGTTAGGAAGAAATTACTCAATAGGCACATCAAGCGCTCTCGTAGGGCCTCTTCGACTTTATGTTCATCAAAGATACTTTGAAATAGATAACACGCCTTTAAAATTTAGTGAACTTTTAAAAAGTGCATAATATACAGTAAAGCTTGTGCTTATTTAAAAATTTTTCTGTATTTTTTATGTCACAAATATACTTTTACATGAAACATCTTATTAAGAAATTTGCGCCTAGCCCACAAAGGAATATAATACGCTAGTGCGTATTGCCCGTTAGCATAATGGTGCTGGCATTCATGGATATTTTTGTGTTCACACATCAGTATTGATATTTTAGTCTTTTTTACACGAGATCTTAAAATTTATTTTAAATTTTGTTTAGTTTTTCGATGTGATTTATATTTTAAGTATTTATTTTATTTTTTCTATACAGTTATCTAGCTTTATATTTTGCTACATTGGTGAAAATTCAGCATTCGGCGAATAGCAAATGTGTGGATGTGCTCTTACTCTTTTTTGAAAGTTTCTCGAATTTATATGCCTAGTTTTTAGTATAAACTTGTCACTAATTTGACAGCAGAAGATAACGTTATTCTGTGAGTGATCTGTTGTAATTTAACTATATTTCATATCTAATAATATAAGGAATGTTTTAACAGATAACAGTATAATAAAATTTCGGTAAAATTCATCACGTGTTGAGTTTGGGCTTTTTCATTGTGAGCCAAGCATTTGAAAAATACAAGGTTTAATTAAACGTTAATCAAAAACGAATTCTAAAAACAATTTTCTATAAATTACTTTATTAATTTAATGATTGAAAATATTTTTGAAAATGAATAAAAATTCACACACGAAAAAAATGATTATTATTAATGTTGCAGTATTATAAATGTTATAATATGTAAATTCCTATTTTAAAATGAATTTTTTTGAATAAATAAAAATTGTAATATATATTCTATAATTACAGTACAGTCTGTAGTCGATTAAACCAAATTACTGAAAAATTAAATCGGAATAATACGATCTGTACATTTGTTTATACAATTAAAAATTAATAATTATTGTTTTTTAATTTATGTTATATAATATAGTAGAGCATCGATAATCCTCCGAATCAACTGGGGACTGGGATTGTTCGGAAGATCGATGTTTCGGATAACCGATCATGTACGAAAAAATATATTAATTTATCCCATCTTGACATTTTTCTCCGCTGCGTGTCGCTTCGCGTTGAATTTTCGTCGATGTTAAGCCTAACGAAGACTATTGTATCGTTAAAAATTATTCTTTTATTTTGTACGAACAAAATAAATATATTTAAAAATATAAAAACAATAAAAAATTATACTTCAGAAGTTAATTTAGTATTTAAAACGTCAAATATTTGAGTAGCCCAAGACATAGCCAAAAACTGCAGCGCCACAGCACTGTCGAAAATTTAAATTCGCTGACTGGAATTGTTTCGAATGATTGACTTTCGGATAATCGACGCTCTACTGTATTCTTATTAAGACTGTTTATTCTATGATAAAGATCACTTTTACGGATTTTGTTGTACAGTATTTCGGTTTCCATTGGAAACTGTGCTATATAGAATAACCAAACGTATCAAAATAATCAATAATTTTTTGAAGAATTTCTGAATATTTTGTCGATTTATTGATAATAGTATTTTCGTATTTAGTAAAGCGCCATTACCGAAGGACACAAACTAAAATAGATTATGCAAAAGACATCTTTATTCTAGAACATTCAGTTGTAATAAACAGATTACGTAAGAATGATTATAATGATAAATAAAATTTTATTATNTAATTATATTTTGAAAACCAAAACAATTTTTGAAGTAATTTCATTATATTGATTTCATTTTACTTTTCCGGCTTGTTACGTCAGCCGGGGATACAAGTTTGGAATGCACTTGTTCAGCAGCGCAATCGTTTAGATTGGCCTACTGAGTCGAAGGATGGCTTCCTAAGACTTTAATGAGAAACAGATGTTCGTGAGGATCTCCTGCAAGTTGTTTTTCCTGACAGCAGTTTAGTTACGCCCGTAACCCTTTTAAATAAATTTTTAGTGGAGGGTCGCGAGTAAGTAGGCCTATATCAAACATTGGCTCGGATATGAGAAAAGCATGAGTACATATTTCAAACAATAGCATTAATTTAATATAACAAAATTAAAACGAATTACAGAATAATCTATTGAAAACCTATCACGCGGAGAGAAAGAGTTTACAATAATCCCGAAGTGATATACTACTTCGTTTACATCTGAAGTTAGGCATCTTTGTGGATCAAAAGCGATGAAATTTCTGTCAAGGAACTTTAGAAAAACGGAGGATGACTTCGACGGCGAACTGGGGTGATAATTTCCGGTTGTGTAATTAATCTTTTCTTTTCGGTGATCGAAGACAAACTCCTCGATCAAATTGAACGATTTAGTATATTTTAAGGATTTCGTCCATCAAAATGACGGATTTTATATACGTGAACGGGATGTGTAGGAGTGATTAAAAGGAGTGTACATCCAGTATGACGCTTCAATTTAGTAATAAGAAATCAGCGAAAGGAAATTCAACTTTCTTTGAATTGGGAGTGTGACAAAATGTCTTCCTTTTTCTCATCCGAAAAATGAAAGGTTTTCGTTTCTCTATTAATTACTTTTCTACACGATTTTAAGGAAACATTATTAATTAATTATTTGAAGACAAAGAATTTTCCAAAAGGTATCGTCACCACGGTACAGCTTTTCTAATCAACATTTTACCAGCGCTTATTTCGTTTTAGATAAAAGCCGAAACAATTCAAGAAGGTATGATGGAGAAGAGAATACGTCAGTATATCAGCAGTTCCTGTTTTAAAAATGTTTATTTTTAATTGGATGTATTCTTGTGTTTTTAAAGGACTTTTATGCGTCCAGTATCCTAAAAAAGAAAGGTCAGTCGCCAAGAATGTAATGTCTGGAACACAAAGTTAATAAATGTCGATTTTTTGGGGGGAAACACTATGTCTTCAAATAATTAATTATAATTATCGCCATCGGACCAAAATCTACAAAAGTATTCACATATTTTTATATATTATAATATAGCAAAATGGACGGACAGGTGGAAAATGCTTCTTTAATTAAGTCATTTAAGAGTACATGTAAGCTGCTGTATAAGAGCAACACGCATTTTTGTTTACATAGTAACCAGGCAAATCATATGATCATTTTTTATTTTATTAATTTTTGATGTTTTACGCACTGTATTTACGAAATGACTGCACCATTGGTTGTTTCTCGTCTACGTTATAAGTCGATTTATTTCTCAATAATTGAAAAAGAATAATAAAATTATGATAAACGATGCTAAGTATATCTATGTTCTTGTTGACGTATGAATTTTTCTATTCGAAACGTAATTGTCATATTTCTAACAGTTTTAATTATTTCTAGATGCTGAACTTGATGTATTCTATATTATCTTCTCTCATTGAAATAACGGGTGTTATGCGCAAAAATAAGTGTCGTTCAAAAATTTGTAAAGATGTTGCACTTACAAACGAAACAGTCTTTTAGAGACGGTAAAACTCCATTCATCCGTAGAGGTTTTCGTTTATTATGCAACATTTATTTCTCTTTCTATGTAAATTATATTTTCTCACGTTTGTAAAAGAATACAATAGGAACTTTTGTATCACTGAATACCATTTTATTATAATAATGTTAATTTTTCTATTTTTGCTATTTAGTAAAATGTGTATGATTATAATTAATTATTAAAAAAATATTTTTCTGTGCACTCTATAGACTTTTATTTTAATACCGAATTAATTTTGATTTATCCAGAAATTTTCTTCGTATAATACTGATCGATTTCGATACGGTTTCAGCCAAATAAACATAGTTTGAATGGTAAATGTAAAGTTTATTAAAAATATATTTAAATAGTCTTACAACACAATATCAAATTTACTTTGAAAATCAATTTATTTTTACTTTCCTGCTGTTATATATAACAGACGGAAAGTATGGCGATCGGAAAAGATAACGTAACTAATTTTATACATTTTTAGAATCGGGAACTTATAACGTCGAAAAAATGCAAAAAAATTTGGAGTTGAATTCTGTGTGTGAAAATACGATTTTGTTTACTCTGTTTCAAGTTTAATAACTTTTGTGCTTTTTGTCGAAAATTTTCGAAATTTTTTCAGCTTGCTTTGATGAATAAAGATAGAGAGGGTGTGCACATAAAGTATGTATTTCCAGTAGTGTCGGATTGAATGAAGATTTTACACGTTTTTGTGATTTGAAATATTTTATAATATTTATTCATACTTTAAAAAATAAGCTTTTTTGCCACTTTTTAATAGTTAAAAATATAAAAATTCTTAAAATAAAATACGATAACAGATAGCGCCAACAAAACATTTAAACTTGGCAGAAAAGTTAAGCAACTCGTTGCTGGTTTAGTTTTTAATTGTTCTTGTCACATGTGCATTTCTGTGACTCTTCCTCATGTTTTTGCAAAAATGTAATCTTTACTAAAACCTGTCTTCTAAGAAAGACTGTTGTTCCTGGTAATTTGACACGACAAATATAAATATCTTTTATTATTTTCTGTAGAGTTTGTTTTTAAATGTGGAAATGTAAAATCTATATTTACAATGGCTTTATCAACACGTCGCTCGTAGTTCACAGCTACTTTGTTAATAGTTTATATACAAAAATGTTTGTAAACTCTTGCTTTACGCTGTTTGAACTTACTTTACTACTAGTGCGTCTTTATAAATATAAAAACAATACAATTTGTGAAATAAACATTTACATACTTTAATTATTTTCTTACATTATTACAAAAAAATTCTATTAACATTAATGCATGTAGAGTAGGTAACCAGCGTACCAGATATAACACAATCGCTGATATAACAATAAACAATATACAAACTACATTAAATTGAAATAAAAATATTAAACTTTACGTCGAATTGTACGTGTCAATACTATTTGCATATATAAGATTTTTTTCTTCTCATTTAACAATCTTGTACACACTTATACACCGAAACCTTTTTTTTTTTTATAGAGAATCGATAAGTTCTCGGTCTCACAAAAATCCGAATAAACATAAATTAGTTCGGTATTGAAACGAAATTTAAAAGTACACATTTAAGCTACTTTTTGATGATTTACATTATACTTACATGACATATTGAATACAAAACAATACGAACATTAACACTACATAAATGCAAAATTACTCAGTATATACGAACAGTGAAAAATATGTTTCATTCTTTCTCAATCATAACAAATGTTATTTTGTCTACAGTATAAAAAGAATGATGGAGTGTAAAAACTTTACCAAAAAGCAATTTTCAAACTAATTGAAATTAACGAGGTTATGCAGTATCTACGACACTTTCGTTTTTAACTGCAACATTTACAACGATTTTTGAAGAGCACCTGTTTTTTTGCATTACTCCCGTTACTTCGATAAGAGAAGATAAAATGGAATAAAGGCAATGCAGCACCTAAAAATAAGTAAAGTTGTGAAAATATAACAATTACATTAAGGTAAAATTGAATCGACATTTAAAAATATTACTTAATTATAATTTCCGCGATTCGAGTTAATGATGTATTAGGAAAGAAGTAAATACGCTGACTAAAACTGTATTAATTTTGATATACACACTTAATGATATTTTATACATATTTTTTAAATTCCAAAATATTAAATTTATAATATACTAAGTTTACGAAACGAACAGTTATAATGTTCAACGTGACTAATACGTCACACCTTTAATTTTCGTAGAATCATTTTAACCGAAATTATTGAAATAAAATGAAAGGGCAGTTATTAAAGAGGTACATTTATTATAAATTCTTCAAGTTAAAAATTGTTTGCAATACAAATTTCGGCCGAATGTAAAGTCTTGTGCTTTCAATGCACTTTATTCTTTTTTTAAGAATAGAGTATTTCTTTCATTATACATTATTTTGATGTTTTTCTTATCTATATTACATTATTTTGTTTTGTGTACGAAGAAGGGACGAGGAATCTTTGTTTTAGCCTAATAGTTAACCATAGAAATTTACAGTAGAGCCGACTCCCGATTAACCGTCACATCGGTTAATCAGTAAACCGAGCGTTCTAGTCGGAAAATTTCAAATGTCCGCTAGTGATGTGGCGCTACAATATTTGGCTATGTCTTGAATACTTTAATATTATTTTTGTAAAATTTTTGCATGTTTAGCTAGCAACCCTGGCTCGACCATGAAAGGGAAACCAGTATTTAAACGAGACTTAATTTTGTAATTATAAGTGGTCGTTTGTTTTGTGAGTCATAAAATAATTTAGAAATAATTTTTAACGACTATTATTTTAAAAAAATTTTGTTAGTCTTAACATTGATGAAAATTTAACGCGAAGTAGGCTAACGATATAGGGGAGACCGGGGCAACTTCGGCATGCGGGGCAAGTTTGTCAAGCGCTTTTTTTTAAAAAACAGATTAAAAGGAGACTTTGGTTATAGGTTAGGCAGTTGAGTTTTATTGGTGGCTTGTTGAGTGTAGTGTTTTTATTGTTCTCCGACAAGCATAGTTGAATTAGCAAGCAAATTTTCATTTTCGTTCAATTCCATATAATATTTTTTTTCCTTTATATTGAATTGGCAGGTTTTGTTATAATTCCATGATAACGAAAGTTACTTTTCCTGTTAGAAGGATGTAACTTCAACTTATTCACGTGGCCAGATCGTGGCTTGGCATTCTGTTCTCAGGGTTGTACTTAATGTTTCGAAATCATGACTAGCGGGGTAAGATCGGCAACATAAAGCCACATTAGAAGCAAAGGATAAAAATCAAACAGATGATAAATGAAAACATGTTTGCATTTGTTATTCATGTATATATGTCTTTGAACTTGCATTTCGTTGTAATAATATTAAATGGGTGTTGGATTTGTATTTCTTTGTTTTAATAGTGAATTCCAACTTATACATTGTTAATAACATAATTTTATATACGTGCCTATCTTGCCCCATTACTGTTGCCCCTATACCAGGGGCAACTTTAATAAAAATAATTAAAATAATTACAACTTTACAAAAAGAGAGAAGTTGCCGATCTTGCCCCTATACCCGGGGCAACTTCGTCAATTTCCTTCTTCTTGTAAAGTTGTAATTATTTTAATTATTTTTATTTCCAAACTGATTTTAACCAGTTCTATAGTAAGGTAACATTCCAATAGACAATATGCAAAGATTTTTTTTTCAGTTTACAGCAGTATTTATTACACAAAATTTAAGTAAAGCTTAACATGCCGATCTTGCCCCGGTCTCCCCTACTAATATACTATACTAATAAGGTATTTCTTTCCTTTTTTTCGGTTATCCGAATTTTTTCATTCCGATTAACCTGAGTCCCCTATTGAGTAAGATAATCGATGCTCTACTATAGTTATTTAAAAGGTAGCATGCGTCGGGTTATAATTTGAATATGGGAGTGCGAGGGCTACGTGTCAACTGAAATGACGTCATTGGGCATTCGGGCACGAGGCGTGTCACTCCTGTCATATATATCTCGTGAGCTTTGATATAATTTAGAATAAAGTTGTATTCATTGTCAGAGATCTTGATCGAGTGTGTTTATGCAAATCTGTCAAATATATCGCGCTAATTTTCGAACAGTATGTACTTTACATTATACAGTTGCTGGAATAACCTCATAGATACGTTATGACTATACTTGAATTAATAAACTCCATCGAGTGTAAGCTAACGTGATAAGATAAAGTATGTTCTTACACTGGCGACTTTTAAGATGTTAATTAAGTTATATTGTCTTGTATTTTGTCCTAAACATAAATATTTTTTGAATTTAACAACAATTAATTTTTATTGAAAAACAATAAGAAAAAGTTTGCCGACAGCAATGACGAACAACGATATGGTCCTACACGCGGCATTTATGGCAATAGCAGTGAAAATACGACGTGATGAAATCGTTAGGTACAGTACTGTAGATATGTACTAGGATTCATTATTTTCTTTATTGTACGTTATTTAAAAAATGTTAAAATGCCTAATAATCTAATCTATACTAATATTATAAAGAGGTATTGTTTGTAAGTATGTATGTATGTATGTAAGTTTGTTAGCAGCAGGTAATCTCCGAAACTACTCATCCGATTTCAAAAATTCTTTCACCAATATTTACAATGAAACCTCAGGGTGGACATAGGCTGTGTATTATTCCGTTAAAAATTCATATAATTTGAAATATATAATCTAGGTTAAGGCTTTTATGTCAAATAGATGGCGCTACGAGTACGACGCCCTAAGTTCGCTTTTCTGTGAGACATTATACTATTCTGTGAAAATGAACTAAAGCGAATCATCTTTTATCTATCTATATAAATAAAAATGTAATGTTCGTTTGTTCCTACTGATTCCTTTGAAATTTTGACACAACGCTGCATTCGAATACGCACGTGTTTTTATATAATATACGTGTTGAAATTTCCCGCACTGAAGGGAGATGGACAGGATTAAAGCTTACCGTAAAGAACTTTGCTTTTATTTATACTATTTCAGATGCGGTTTTTTGCGTTTTTGATTGCGTTTTAATAGGGTACGTCAACACTAATGTACACTAAGAGAATGTACACTAAGAAGAAATTTTTCGAAAAATTTACCCTCTCCACGGGATAAGTGTTATAGATTTATAATAGATACATTTTGAGTTACAACAATGCATGGCAGAGTCTGCTGGTTTTTAATAAAGTAAATATAAATCGTTTTATCTAACCATACGTTCGAAATGACCTTTTTATTTACGAGTGCAAGCACGTGCACTTAATATCGAATTTGATTTCACTTTGTGTAACCCTCTAAAATTGAGGCTTGCAACTTTATAACGTTCTTTTTTAGTTCAACTTATGTTTGTGGATTATTTTTCATGTACGGCTACATTTAGATGCTCATGAAAAAATCTAGTAGTGACAAATCTGGAATTTGTGTAAACAAATTTCATCGGAAACGACAGTCGCCGAAGAATTTTCGGATATTACTAATGAAACCCTTCTTTAACACGTGCATATGATGCACACGCCAAATAAACCTCGACAATGGAAATTATTTATTGTTTCGGATAATCCATTTCAGTTCCTAAATGAACTAAGCTGTAGTGCAGGCATTTCTAAAATATTTACACAAAATCAGAGTTTACACTATAGTAACTACTGACTATTAACAATCCGTATTCACTATAACGCCATGTTGTAGCAAGAGAGACAAAAAACAGCTGTTCGAAATTTACACATAATTATATTTTGATGTGCTCGATTATGCATTACTCTGTACTACCGTGTTTCGTACTACTATATGAGTAGATCGTAGCATAATAGCACGGGGCCATTAGAAAACATTAATTAAGCTGAAAAAAAGTAAAAAAGCTTAGCAAAAAAGTAAAAATTCTCGATAAAAAAAAATGACAATTGAAAACTATATATTACTGGTTTATGCATGAACAGCACACATTATTCGTAGTGTAGTACGAAGTAAAATGATTTTCGAGTTCCACAACTCAAACTTGTTTATAAGCATACACAAAATTTCTTGTTTTATCAGGTTGACTTAAAAAATACAGCATTCAAATAAGTCACCTTCTACCCAAAAGTCATGCTTTTTATCGATCATGTTTCAAAACAATAAATTAAAAACTAGAAGCCCTACTGTGCAGTAGAGGAGTTAAATAGATTATCGATTTCTTGAACATTTTCGTGTATACAATTTCATGTATGTAAAATTCGCATGTGAGATAGAAATCTACAGAAAGATTCAAATCTCTGAATCTTTAGTATCCACACTAAACTGTAACAAAACGGTTGCAGTTTAGAGTGCGTAGTTTCAAAAGTAAATGCGTTTAATTGACAACCTACCTATCAGGCAAATCTCCGTATATAAACTCCAAATCTTCCTATTCGAAAAACGCTTAAATAATAATAATTATCTAATGGTATACTGTATTTTAAAATTAAAAAGTTAGCTAGAAAACTATAATCTGCAAAAAGCTATAAACAATTCCAGTTCAATAAGTGTATAGTTAAATAAACTACAATAATAATTTATATTAATTCAAAATATTTACCCTTATCACAAAGTTTTTCTTTATGTAGAAAAATCCTGCCATGGATATACCAAAAGGTCTTCCTCCGAATCTCTTCATGAAGCAAATTATCTGAAATGATTCAACTATATAAACAAATTTTTCAAATACTTCGTAAAATTAAAGAAAATCACATCAAAAACAAAAATGCTGATTATGCAACGTCGTTTCAAATGCCTTTTTTCACACCTAAACTAATTGAAACACAATGAAATTCTTATCTTTCACTTGAGGCTATGCATCTCAGTAAAGCATTTTTATGCATTCGTCAGTAAATGTATCGTCTTACTTAAATCGAAGTTAAAAATCGAAAGTGAATCTCAGTAATTTTCAGAATACATTTTTGAGTGACAAGACAAGTGAAGACATTGTTTGCATAATCTTTGTTGGTGTTTTTATTTATCTTCATTGTGTTAGAGTTTTAAAATGAAAACGTTAGATACTTTGAATATGTATGCCACGGAGTTTAGAGAAGAATAAAATTTTCCGATGGAGATGAAATTATCGTATATCTGAAAAATAATATTTGCTTATTTTAAATATAACAGCAGATATTCAAATTAACAAAAATACTGTATTTTTATAAATATAAAGTGGTAATTACAACTGAAGTGAAATTCGAAAATGCCCACGCAACTGATAAGGATAGAAACAATAATAGTGCGCCGAAGCATAGAAAAAACACTCGAAAAGCTTTATCGATTTGTACAAAAAGACCAACGTACGTAAGAAAACAGCTTTCGAATGTAAAATATACGTAAATAGACGGAATCAGTATCTTCCATTTTTCATTTATTTCATCGAAAATTTTCCAAATTTGTAAGAGTTTCGTTATCATTTCTTGAACAAGAGATTTCGTTGCAACATTTCTCAGTTGTAACTGTTGAGAGATTTTAATCAAACCTCTGCTGATAATAATGCAAGTGTACGCCAACAAGAGATTGCAACAAAATATAAGAGACAGCACGTAAATAAGCCATGTCTGCATACTAACAATGCAAACTAAAGCTATCCTCTTATCATATTCTCTGTAATTATTAAATACGAAATAACCAGCGACAATAATTATTATGGATATTGAAACGAGTAGGGAAATATAAAATGAGCAATAATGCAAAAGATACGGATGTAGTGTATCTATAAATTCTGCTTCGTCCTTAAATCCTGTCATTAAGTGATGAATATTGAGTTTTCTTCTTTTTAAAATGCTGAACTGTGTAGCTGCGTACAACGCATTAATAGATACAATAATTTTGATATACAATGAATTATTTCTAAATACTGTAAAAATATTATTACAGACAATTTCGGAAATAACTAACATTCCTGTATACTGTAAAGCTGCTAACCACAAGAAAATTTCGATTACTTTTGTATAAACGTTAAAAAGTTTTTCATTTGTGGTATTTCTGTTCTTTCTGCATTTACATGTTTCAAAAATATCCAAACCGAAAAGTGTCGTAACAGCTATCAAAGGTTGAAGCTTTTTCACAATACAAGTATTAGACAATGGCTGCATGATTATTGATATAAGCAGAAGTGAGTTTTGCAATGCGCTATTTTTAAATTGATAAACAGTTGTTATTACAGTTTATTATAATCAATTCAGTTCACGTGAAAATACGATCCACTTTCTAATATCAATTGATGTCGAACTGGCAGAAACAATTTCGAATAATGAAGTTGTTGGTCGTTGCTAAAAATAATCAATCTGTAATTTACGTATGACAGAAAGTAGTTTCCAATTGGCCAATGTAGAACATTCGATGTTAAAGAAGTAATTTGATTTGAAGGGGAGAGTATTTAAATTGAATGACGTAAACAAATTATTGATCGCCTATGATAATATCTAACAACGGTTGCTATGAAGATAATTTACGAGATTTAATCGCTATGTATCGGCATTGACGTCATTTGGTAAGAGTAAGCTATTTATATAAAATAATAAATGCAATATTGTTTGTAATTTTAATTAGTTCAGAGACAAAGAACTTTAATTGTGTTTCATTTAGGTGTGTAAATTATTGTTTTAATTAAATCTGACATTAATTTAAGTTGAAGTACAACGTCTACTGAAAATTTTTTTAACATTATCCTATAGCCGAATTCCAAATAATGGTTAGTTTTTAATGGCGAATATCCGGCAATTGTCATTTTTTGAATTTTGTAGGTGTATATTGCCGAACGTAAAAAAACGAATATTTGCTTTCATGTATTCGTGTATTCATCCGAAAAGTCAGAAATGCATCAGGCAACATTTACCATGAAAAAACATTGCCATATTTAAAAAGTATCTATTTCTAATATTCTTTGCGGATGCACAGGATATCCACAAACTTCCATCTGTCTATCAGCCAACTAACACCAATCCCAACGAATATGTCTGCATATCCTGCAATGATCTTTACGTGAAAGAACGTTTATGTTGTTTACTTGTGGAATAGACTAACATTTCACTGGCCAAGTTAGCAAAATCAAACGTGGTTAAATATGAAGATAAATATTTATTTCTTTCGGTTGTGTATACACATAATAGAAATTCAGATATTAATCACATAATAGTGAAAAATAACTAAAACTAATATTCGCCATATAACTAGTTTTATATTGCCAATTATTTATCTGAAATTCAAATTTGCAGAAACTTAATTAATTTTAAAATAACATAAANTCACTGCCTGTCTTTGAACTGACCCAGTAAGAGTAACTCTCGTGTATGTGGGTACTTCACTACTAAGATGGTCATCGTGTTTATCAACGACTCTGTTTTACTACAAGTTATTATGACAACGCGCGATTTCACATAAATTCTCTATCTCACGGAGGCGACGAGTTTTGTCCTGCTATAACGAAACATATAATTTTTCGTTGATAAATTAAAGGTTATTTAACCTTGTTAACCTAGTTGATCTAGTATCCAAGTGATTCATTTCAGGCTAGCTGCCTCACATCTGGAATTTGCTTGCGAGACCAAAGTCCAACAGAAGAAAATCAAATCGCTATTGCGGCTTCTGTATGAAAAAAAATGTAAAATTCGAAAGAATGGAGAGTTAGACGAAGATCGAGTACAGTACGTCGAGAGGAGTAGGACTTTATGACGATTATATTTGTTATTAACATTTACACAATTTAAAAAAATAAAACTTATCTCTACCGTTAAAATTAAGCTATTAGCTATTTTATGGTAATTAAAAATATAGAAATTTTTATAAGAAAATCATGTAAAAGATGGCTCTGTAATCTATTTTATTATATTATATTGTAATTAAAATTATAAAAGTTGTTTTCTAGATAAAACCTTATAATATCCAGTCAACCCGTAAGTAAATAGACATCCGAAAAGTCAAAAATGCATCATGCAACATTTAACATGGAAAATACATTGCCATGTTTAAAAAGTATCTATTTCTAATATTCTTTGCGGATGCACAGGATATCCACAAGCTTCCATCTGTCTATCAGCCAACTGACATTAATCCCATCGAATAAGTCTGGAATATGACTAATCCTGCAATGCTCTTCTCTCTCAAAAAACGTTTACGTTGTTTACTTGTGGAATAGATTAACATTTCACTGGCCAAGTTAGCAAAATTCGTCAATTCCCTGCCTACCAAATTAAAGCCTTAAGACTGTGATACGCCTATGTAGCGAAATAGATATTTATACATAAGTACGTAGCAGATATCCTTGTATATATATATACTGTCTTTCAAATTAAAGACAGTATTTAAATATAAAAATGTATATTTATTTATTTCAATTGTGTATGCACATAATAGAAATTCGGATATTAATCACATAATAGTAAAAAGTAACTAAAAAAACTAGTTTTGTATCGCAAATTATTTATCTAAAATTCGAATTTGCTGAAACTTAATTAATTTTAAAATAACATAAATGTTTTTTTATTTTATTAGAGATTAAATTTACAAGTTAATTCGCATCTATTACATATAACATTCTATACTTACTAATGAAGTCATCACAGAAATACCTTAACTGAACGAAATAATTCCAACGATAAGCCCGAACGCTAGGATTGGTGTCCACAGTTTCATTTCAAAGTCCATTTCCACAAACAACGCCTCATACAACATGAAGCAGCATATATAAAGGAATACCGTGTAATTAACGCACAGTATCATCTTCATTTGTTCGTTGAAATTATAAAAGTAACACCAAATTTCTAAATGCTTTTGAATTACCTCCTCCATCTTAACCATCGTCGCGTAATATGCAAGGCTTGTATTCTTTAGACATTTTAACGAAACTTTCTTGAAAAATATGCTTTGTTAACATGGCCAAGAAATACACACCTAATATGTGGCGAAAAGTGTACATGTAATGCAGAGAGTGTAAAACAGCAACAAGTAAGGCTTCGGTATTTGATTCGTTTTGTTTCTTTATTTCCAAATAGTAAATTGTGCCTTGATTGAATTGTGCCAAAATGAAGAGCATTATATACAAATATTTTTCCATCTTCACAAATTTTTTCTGTTCTTCGTCCTACGAATTTAACATACAATGAGCGGATATTATTATCTTCTTCAGAATGTTTTATTGGACCAACAGATAACTCGATATTAATGCGCATTTTATTAATTCTAAGAAAGCATTTTCCTTGTATATATTGTTTAATCGTAAACCGTAAAGATTGCCATCAATTAACCTGACCAAAAACAGAATATTGACCAACCAGAGAAAGAATTCTACGAAATGCGTATACATTCGATCATTCGATATAACGGCGAAGATGTAAAGTGCCTGTTGTGTTCAGTTGTGTTCAATATACACGAATACGGTTTTATCATATACAGCCCAAATACTGTCAAAGAGCTCATCGATGGCTCTAACAAATAAGCTATACAAACCATGTTGCAGATTCACAAAGGTTTAAAAAGTTTTAAAAATAGTCTGAAATGTTGTATTTTAGAAATTATACAGTTTATATTATTTACTATTTTAAACACGAATTCACTAATTGTAAACGTAGTAAAATTGCTCTATCATAAAGATTAAAAGAATACTAACTTCAAATGTTACTCAATGCGTCGTTAATGCAGCACAAATGAGCTTATATAATGAATATATAGCGAAAATTCTACAGTTACACAGACTAATGGAAACTAAAAGAATTTGTATTTTAGTCATTTTGCGTGTCATGTGAATATTAATTTCACAAACGTAATGGAAAATAATAGGTTATTACGCTATTGCACGAAAATTGATGCAGAAGCCATAAATTTTATGGCAGATTTGAATGCTGTATCTATTCCATTAACATATTTTTGTAGAGATTAATTTGCATTATCCTTCACATTAATATTTTGTATTATTAACGAGGCATCTTGTGACATATTCGTTCTTAATAATTTTAAATTTTTAATAACTACAGTCGACCCCCTATAACGTACGTTCCTATAACGACAATTCCTATGACGTAGCGAATAAATTGTAAAAACTTTTGTATAAAGTACCTCCTATAACGTCGTTTCGCGACAAGATTGATAGAGTCTGGACCAATAGTGGATGAGCAGCCGAACTACTTACCTCCGATCCTGCGCCACGCTACCGAGCAGCTAAATTGAGTTTGCTATCGTCTGTTTAGTATTATATATTAATTATATATAAATTAAGTACTGTATATATAATTATATATTAACTTAATTTATTGTAACTTTATTATAATTATATATATGCTTTCTGCCGCCTGGCAACACGCTACGGAGATTTTAGGCTAGTAAGTTGAGTTTATTATCGTCTGTACAGTATGTAAATTAGGTACCGTAAGTCTAATACAGCACTAATTTTATACATTTCTTGTGAAAGAAACACTTCTTATTCAACGGCCATAAAAATTATTTATATTAATGATGTCTCCAAAGGTCAAGTTATTTTTCTGCGAAAAATTCGTTATCAGAAATCGCGGCCGTCGTTTCATGTGCTGTTCCGCGATGAAAACCAGCTTTAAGCAACGGCGTAGTCGAACGGTACACACTCGGTAAGTAATCCTATAATTTTTTGTTTATAGCATAGTTTATACGGATTACTCACAAAAAATTATACGTGTTTTGGAAATGTTGAGTGGAATTAGTCTAGAATCGGTTAATTTTATAGAAGAAAACCTTTCGAACAGCCTTAGTCCGTAAAGTTTTCACCTATCGGGCTGCGATTGGCTCATGTATTTAATCGTATCTACAACGTAAAATCGATTAGCGTGGAATGTATCTAAGCGTTATAGGGGGGGTCTACTGTATATGAAATACTCTAATGTGAGTTTACTGAATTATTGTTTATCATATACTAGCAAATGAACCTGGCAATGCTCTAGAAAAAATAACAGCAAAAATTAACAAGACGGAATTTTTTGAAATTTTTCCTGTGGTTAGAAATTACGGCTTAAGGCTTCAACAATTAAGGTGTAAAGTAACAATGTAAGTGTTAAGAAAAAGCACCGTGCAAGATTTACAGGTGCATATGCGGTTTTTTTATCATTTTTACGAGAAATCGAACAAATTTTTATACTCATCTAAACATTTTTTAATTAGTCTGAAAACAAGGGAAGCCAATTCTTGCATTCTGTGAAAATGTAGAAGCTTCGTTATTTGCTTGAAGAATCAAAGGGATGTTTCAAATATTTCTTGTTTGAAGGTTTTCCTTCAGAAAAGGACCTGTTGTCATAGAGGATGACTTGCTTCCTTCTGTGGCTTTTATTCATAAGCAGAATTTATTTTAATTTCTCATTTTGTAGATGAATAGATAACTCGATAACTCAGTATAATTTTGATTTTTACACATGTGTGACCAAAGAAAATGAAAGTTGCCTCAGACTTATTGTCGAATTGCTTATTTTCCTTCAAATTACTATTTTTTGATGTTAATTCAGAGCAGAATTTCTCCAAGTAGGATTTTTTTGTTTTCATTGTCGAATAAAATTAATATAATTTGTCACTTATAAAAACAAACAGAAATCTGTAAAAGTCCTCTTTTAAAAGTTTCAAACTGTACAGTTTAAGTTTAAATATTTTACGATGATCACACTTGAAAAGTGATTTTCCTCTGCCCTTAATTGAACATGTAATTTATCACGCGTTCCAGAAGTTATCTTTTGTAGAAATTCTTTTCTAATCTAGTACTTTCAAGTATTTTATAGTACTGTGTGCTATATTGCTTATTAATTGCACTTTAACTAATGAAGCAGAGATTACTAATTTTTTTGAACAAATATATACTGTTAAACATTGTTAAAATTCCTGTATATTTTATTCAGTTCGTAGACTTTACCTAGAAAAATTTGGACTAAAATACTGCAGCTCACAGATTGAAATGTAAAATTCTGACATCTTGTGGACATTACCGTTGCCGAGTTCTACACGTTGTACATGTTTATTATAGAATCTGATTAAACACTTAGAAGTCATCGCAGAAAATTCGTGATAATCCAACATTTAATCATTCGATCTCTTAATTTTCAAGTATTTTTTCCATTATGATTGCTTAGGCGTTTATTGTTTAAAGAATATTTTAGTCTATAAAATATACCAAGATTTTCAAATTGTATTTAATATAAAAAAACGTGGGTTGTAAGCTTAAAAGTATCTTTATTTCATTAATTAACATAGATTTTTCTATCAAACAGAATACGCACATTTATTCAAGAATATATGAACTCTGCTTTCGTTACAATAATAACATTGATTTTAATTTTGTAAGTATTTAAATTTTACATAATGAAATTTATTAATAACAGAAATAACATTTAAATTTTTCGATCATTTTTCTATAACACAAATATCTATACTCAGGGTGAGTGCTTTTTTAATTATCGGACTTACATAATATAAAGTAACATATATGCTTACGAAGATTAAATATTACTATTTTTATTCCTACAGATGCTTTCTTTCTTCATGACTCAAGGTTTAGTTGTTATAACATTATATAAGACTATAGCATGAGAATGATTGATGCTGTTTTATAATCGAAACCTAGTAATGTACTTTCGGATTGCAAATAAATATATGAAGAAAATGATCATTGTTAAAGAAAAAAGTACTTGAAAACAAGAAATTTGTCTAATGTTTAAGAAAGTGAAAAAATACAGTGTAAACTGTTCTAAATGTCAGAAATTTACGTGCTGTGAACACAGAAAAATGATACGTTCCAACTGTCAAAACATGTGTTTGCTTTATTATTTGTCAAGTTTTCAAATATTTTTCAAACTTATTAAGAACAGCAAACAATGCAAACTAAATAACGAACATTTTCTATAATAATATCAATAAATTATCATTTTCATTTATTAGAATGTNCCGTAGTTAGAAGACAAAAAAACACAGCTGTCCCCAGTTAAAGGACCAGCTGCATTCCCACGACCTAGATAATAACTCTTCAAAGACAGGACAAAGAAGTAGCTGAGGATAAAAGCGAGTGAATTTTTTCCAGAACTTCAGTCATCGACCAACCTTTCTACTGAGAACTTCACTCATCAACCAAGTTTTCTACCGAGAACTTCACTCATCGACTAAGAACTTAACTCATCATGTCTGACATCGGTAATTCTTATACAAATTAAATATAATCTACACCGTATAAGTCTTTATTTCGATATTATTCAAAAAAAATTTTTATTAATTTCAAAAAAAATTTTTATTAATTTCAAAAAAAATTTTTTTTTTATAAAATTTTTTTTTGAAAAAATGTGTTATATATACTAATTAATTTTTGTACTTCAGAATGTATCAAACGCATACTACTCCTTTGTTATGATCATTTAAATTTAGCAAATTCTCTAAATTCATATTACGCTACAAAATAGGAATCCGAGAAATTTTGAAAACAACTGATAAAGAGATAAAAATACAATTTTTCCGGTATCCAGGAAATTTGTAACCGTATATCAAAAATGCAAAAATACACATTTGTAACTTTATTATTGTTGACAAACAGCAACAATACGTTGCACCCAAATCCGTATAGCATAAGCTAGCGCAAATTGAAAAGTTTACTTAAATTTAGAATGTAATCTATTCAGTAAACCTATCTTAAGAAATCCAAAACAGTTTTATATGCATGACACTTATATTAATTGATACTTTCAGCAGAAATATCTCTATAACATTCTACGCACTAAAGTGAACGGAAAATTGATTTAAACCCATGTTTATGATTTAATTGTTCTCTGTGAATGAATACAGTAGAGCTTCGATTATTCGAAAGTCAATCATCCGAATCGTCAATCATCCGAAAGAATTTCAGTCGGCAAATTTAAATTTTCGCCAGTGCTGTGGCGCTGTAATCTTTGGCTATGTTTTGAACTACTCAAATATTTTACGTTTTTAATACTAAATTAACTTCTAAAGTATAATTTTTTATTGTTTTTATATTTTTCAATATATTTATTTTGTTCGTACAAAATAAAAAAATAATTTTTAACGATACAATAGCCATGATTATTATTTTAAAAAGTTTACGTTAGGCTTAACATCGACGAAAATTCAACACGAAGCAACACACAACGGAAAAAAATGTCAAGATGGGATAAATTAATATATTTATTCGTACATAATCGGTTATCCGAAATATCGATTTTCCAAACAACCCCAGTCCCCAATTGATTCGGATAATCGACGCTCTACTGTATATACATGTGTATATTTTTATATAAATAATAAAAAAGAGTGTTCAAAATGGTTTATTTTGTACATATTTTATTATGACACGTGTTCTGCAGCCATATTGTATTTTCTCACGCGCGTGGGATTGTGGGATCTCTCTTATGCTGGATCTAGTTTCAAGAACTTTCTTGAGTCAATCGCGATTGAACCTTGTTTCAGTCGAGATTGAAACGGTCGATTGAGTTTGCACCAAGGCGAACAAGGTATAAGGTTCTAGTTTAGCAGTGGTGTGCCGTGACATTTGATGATAGGGAAGCTGTATTTCTGTAAGAAGTCGAAATCCAGGGGCAATCAGTCAATTGCACGTCAGTGATGGTCTAGGGCAGGGGTGGCCAACAGTTTTTGCCCCTGGCCCGAATTGGAAAGAAAACTTTTTCCACGGGCCGAACCAGAGGCTACCCTAGGAAGATTTCGAGGTGGTACGAGATCTCATTGTGGTGTCACCCTGTACAAACTGAATAGTGGATAGAGATTACAGATACATTTTTCACATTATCATGCTTTATCAACATTCTACGCTGTACTTACGAGATTTGTAATGGAGTGTTAACTCTGAACATGCAGTGAGTTTTTTTTTTTTAGGTGTCAGAATTTTTCATCAAACTATTCAGACTTGAGTAGCTAATATTGAAAGATTCATCGTGGGCAACATAAATTCATTAGACGGGCCATATGTTGGCCATGCCTAGTCTAGGGTCCATCTGTATCGTTTATTTGGTAAGCCGGTAAAAACCGTAGACTTCTCTAAATGCATTTTTAATATCACAATTACATTTCGAATCACAGGTCATGATATAAAGGCTACAATTAAAAATAAAACAATAAAAACTTACTTGGTAAAATAAAATGTGTGGTGGATGTACCAGTACATACCTGGTACAAAATATTCTTCAATTGTATGAATATACTTTTAACCAAAATTATAATTAAATATAGCTTTGTAAAGAAATGTACAGTACATAAAAATATAAAATATTCTTTACTTTTTAAATCTTAAAACAATGCACTTAGTCAAATAGCTCCCTACGAGTGGCTAATGGATGCAATCGAAGATGGTTGCAGAGCATGCATACACG
>NW_019384881.1:378578-382825 GCF_000671375.1 Centruroides sculpturatus
ACTTGATCTTGTCACTTCTGAAAATGCTTAATTTGATTTTTGCTGGTACTATAAAACGTGTGTATTTCAACATCTGTGTACATTACTTTTAACATAAATGTTCCATAGCAACAGAAAATATTCTTTTTGCATTAAGTATTATAGTATTTTTCAGAAAGTATGCATCTTTTAATGAGAAATAAAGTCATTTTCGACTGATGTTGAAAGAAACGTTGTAATGTTATGTGAAATCAAACTTTATTCGCTGTTTCTAACACCGTTGTTTGTATATTTGCCTGACTTAAACTCGCGTTTAAATTCATTCTATTAAATGAGAAAATATCGATATTTTAACCCATTTCATAAATATCGACTTATAATTTACAATTTATAACTTTAAGCACTAAATTCATATTCAAAATTAATTTCGAATTATTATTCCATACTCATTTGAAGTCACGACATTTCGTTTTTATATTACGAAATAATTAAATTTCCTAAAGTAATCGATGCAGTTTTAATTTAAAAAGGTGTTTTGACGACATTCGGAATCAATAATACGTTAGAAATAAATGTTATTCAGTTAAATATCAGGCTGACAAGAAGGAATATTAACATACTTCGTTCGAAACTTATAAATTCATCGAAAACGTTATAAAATAAGAATAAAGTTGATTATACATCACTACTAATTACCACAAATAAAAGTACGTATGAACTCAAAGCGTAAAATCTATTAAATAATAGTATGTGTGTAGAATAGTAATAATAGTGAATACAGTAGATTTCAGTTGAAACATTTATAATGATAAGTTTATATATTTATAATTTTAATGCTACAAAATGACATATTTTATGTATCTTGAACGTAAAATGTCGAATTTCAGAAAATTTAGGTTTTAAAAAAAATAAACTATTATTAAGCTCAAAATTTGAAATAATGTAATGTATTGTTTTGTATAGATTTTCTCTATAGTAAACTTTTCTCAATACTGATAATTTTTCTTTTTGTTCGAGTTGCCAATAGTCGGTTCTTTCTATTTGGAGACAAAAAATAATTTTTATAATGGTTTTGTACGTACAAAATCAGTTTACTTTCGTTCATAATAATCACTGTACACTCCAGTTTATTTTAGAATGAAAGCTGTAATGAATATTAAGACTTTATGAAATGAATTTAGTTTTTGGGTAAAAATTTACTTCATTATGTATCATTATACATAAAATAAAGTTGAAACAATATTATGAAAATTTGTGATAATATTTTAAACACTTTTTCCGCTAGATATTTTAATATTTTCACATACAACTTCAAAATTATTCTTTATGCTACTCTCTCTGTAGGAAATAATTTACGTTTTATATTTAGGCTACCTGATGGAAATTCAGGAGATGATGCTCGTAAAGAAGATCTCGTTTCATCCCTCACTTGCTGCCAGTAAAGGCTTGTGGTGTTGATTTCTCAGTTGTTTTTCGGCCGCATATTTTAACTCTTTTATTTCATGTAAAAGTTTATTACAATCTGCAAATTCCTCTTCCGTTCTAGACTTTCTCAAACTGGCNTAGTATATTGACAGGAAGAAGGTTCACGTATTTAATAAAACTATAGCTAGATGATAAATTAAAAATAAAGATGTTAACCTTTGTTATAATCGTTTAAATTTAGCAAATTCTCTAAATTCATATTCCACTACAAAATAGGAATCCGAGAAATTTTGAAAACATCTGATAACAAGGTAAAAATACGATTTTCCCTCTTTCCAGGAAATTTGTAACTGTATATCAAGAATGCAAGAATACATGTCTGTAACTTTATTATTTTTGACAAACAGCAACAATACGTAGCACCCAAATCCGTATAACGTAAGCTATCACAAATTGAAAAGCTCACTTAACTCCTTCATTCCTGATCAATTTTTAATTAATTATAATTAAACATAAAAAATACTTAAAACTGAAAAAAACGAAAGAAATGCGTTAATTTTGAAAAAAAAAGCTTCAAAGTTTAACTTCCTTTGTTTCACCTTTCTGTGAAATTTGACACTGATGAGTCATTGTTTACACAGCTGGATGACCTTGAGAACAGCAGGAGTTGGATATCCCTGGACATTATCATAGACGTCTCGGGAGGACAAGGGTTTAAAGTAGGGTGAATACTAGCTGGCCGTATATTTTTAAATATTTTTAAAAAATTAAAATTTCGATTGCGATTTCCGACCCCCACTAATTAATTAAATTTATATATAATAAAATCTATTAATTACAAAAATTAAAAAACTATTGGATGTCATTTTTGACATTAGAAAGTAGCTTTAAATAACTTAACCAAAGGAAAATCCCTGCGCTAAAACTTAAAAACGATGAATTAAATTTGATAAAAAAAATCTCATTAAAAAACAATTAAGCCTTAATCGAGCCTTATCAAAGGCTAATTAAAATCGTTATAAATTTTTTTAGCGCGGGTAAAAATTTTTGAAAAAATTTGGATACTTAAAAAACATTCCAAAAATTGAAAAAAAATTTTAAATGGCCTTCAGGATGGAGGTTTTTGTAACGCTATGTAAACTTGACGAGTTAACTCGTCAATGGGAATGAAGGATTAAATTTAGAATGTAATTTATTCAGTAAACCTATCTTAAGAAAACCAGAACAGTTTTATATGCATGGCAGTTATATTAATTTATACTTTCAGCAGTAATATCTCTATAACACTAAAGTCAACAAAAAATTGATTTAAACACAACTTTATGATTTAATTGTTCTCTGTGCACGAATATAAACACATGGAGAAGTATTATTTATGCAATATTGTTAAAAATATAATACCGTGTCAAATCCGATTAAACTTATATTTTTATATTTTTAAGCATATAATTTGTGTTATATTTAGTGCTGTTATTATCTAACGAAAACTTCATATTTTACGTAATTGTCTATTTCTAGTAAACTTGAAAATTTTTAAGCATATTGGCTAGCGATAGCTGTATAAGTAACAGCTCCACTAACAATGGTCAAGATTAAAGTTCGATTTATTTTAAAAAAATTGCAAGCAGAAAACGAAGGCAATTCCTCTAGGCATTTAGATGAAAATCTGCAAGAATATTCTTGGATATATCTGTCGTTGCAAGACAATGATCTTTTGTATATAATCGACGAAAGTTTGACAGCTGATTCTGATACTTTAGAAGCACTGATGCAAACATCGATAAAGATAACAAATGGAAAAATAGCATAAGACAACTCGAAAATCGCTACACCCCTATCAATGTTGAAGTAATATACAAAATTGTAGAAACTAGTAGTTAGGAGAATACTAAAACAGTTGTCCAAAAAAACAAAATTAGGGAGTACATTTCTTCGATGGCTTCTGCTATTTCTTTTATTTTTATGTACATATTTGGTATCGAATATATTTCCTCTTCGTATTTTTCACACGTGGATATCTTTCGCGACAACTCTGTAATGCACTTATCTATTACTTTACATGTTGAAGAAAAGTAAAGAAATAGAAAGATTTGCGGTATATAAAAACCAATTGTATACAACACGTCATATACGAAGAAAATTGCAAGAGAAAGCGATTTTGGTATTTTATAGCCAAATAATTCTTTTATATTTAGTTTATCGGATTCTCCATCGTTAAGGAAATTAAATATTTGTAAACTTATTTCGATTAAAATAGTCTGAATCCAAATAATTACAACTTTAATAAACAAAATTTTGTATTCGCAGTTAGAGAAATACTTAAACGTTTCAGGAAACGGCAAAATTTTTAACTTACGAAAATGTTTACTTTTATTCATAAGAAAATTATAAACCGACATCAAAGCCACCAACTCAGAAACAATTAACATAAACTCTACGAAATTGGTGAATAAAGACGTATGTGTATTGAATTTCTGGAGAAATATAATAAAAGACAACAGGATATAAACCTTCATTATAATGAGTATAGTAATGCTGTAAGGATTGAAACTCTTTTTACTGTAATTCATCCCTAACAATGCCATACTCTTCAGCAATGGTTTCCAAGTCTTTAATATCTCTTCCCCAATATCTCCTGTACTACGTTGTATATTAACAAATGTCCGTGAGTTCATATTTGGTATCTGAAAAAAAAATAACATTTCATAAATAACTTATCTTATACGTTGAACAATATACTTTTCATCGCATATGTATATAATATATCAATTCCTAATCTGGAAGAAAACACAATAGATTTACAAGAACATTTTTCAGTTTATGCTATATACATTTTATTATAT